>NW_006785581.1:3529287-3542691 GCF_000442215.2 Lipotes vexillifer | reverse complement strand
GGGGAGCCCCGAAGAAAAAAAAAAAAAAAAAAAAAAAAAAAAATTGAGGTCATTGGCAATGCTGTCATTTCACAGATGTACAAACTGGCAGACAGAGGGTCACACAGGAAGTTCCCAGAGCCAGGCTAGAAATCACACCTCCTTTACTCCCAATCTAGTACATGGCCTTACAATTGAACAGCTATACTCTTCCAAAAATTATTATTCTAAAAATGAATCCAATCTTGAAAGGTGGATGAATCACTTAATATATTGACCCAGTAGTGGTTTATAACATGTCAGATAAGTCTTTTGATTTACTGGATTCAGTGCACATCTTGTTAGGCTACACTATGTTTACCTAAAGCCCACTTTCTAGTACCACCTTTCAATCTTATTTTCCTAACACAGTAAGGTAACAGACTATCCCATAAACAACAAATTCTGTAACTCATCCAGATACTTAATTTAAAGAAAAAAATGGGTTGAAAGGAAATAAGTTAATTCTCTTATATCAACTTACAACATAATGGAAAATCCAAAAAGTTGTAGAAATGATTAATCAATAGCTTCCTACAAATTTTGAGATCGCTGCGGTATCGGGGGGGTCTAGTGGTCTGGCTCTTATGATGTGTGATAACAGGACTTCAGTAAGAAGATTTTTTTCCTTCCTAATTATTGGAGAGACAGACTGCAATCACATTATGTGCAGTTGTTAAGAACTTAAAGCAAGAAAAAGTATGTGTTTTTCTTCTTCTTGGGCACATTAATCAGAATTACGTTGACTCACTTTTTGTTGACAAGGCAGAGCTGATATTTATGTATGGATCACAGAAAATCCTATGTTTTACTAAACGAAAAAAATGGTCACATAAGAGAGCCAGGAAATATTATGGATTTACTGGTAATGTATTTGGTTTTTAAGGTGACCAGGTTGTATAAATTTATATTATACAAACAAAAGACAAGCAAAATACCACCAACAAAAATAACTAACTAACAGGAAATGTCTTTTAGGTATGCAGAATTTAAAGTTAAATGCTTTAGGTCCATATTTGATAGCTTTATTTGATTAATTCCCCAGCATAGATCTGCTTGCATGTTCACATCTGTCCTAAATCATAATTCCTATGAAATGCTTCAGGTGTTGCCACCTTCTCAGCAAAACACTGACACATCTCTTTCATTCTGATTTGAGTCTTTTGCCCGTGAACTTGAAAATGCAGGGAAGCAGGAGTGTCTCTCAAGTGCTCTGAATACAAATGTCATTAGACCCGGAGGATGTGAAAGCTGTCCAGCAGGATGCCCTCATCATCTCTCACACTTCACTAATCCACCCTCCACTCCAGTGCCAGAGTGATCTTTGAAAAAGGAAAATCTGATCAGGCTACTGCCTTGCAATGGGCCTGTGAGTGGTTCTCCATTGTCTGCAGTGTTCCTCAGCCATTTTTAGTTCCAGTCCATCTGAGGAATATGACTCTTTCTCATCAGAACAAAAGCCCGTGGCAAAGATTCTGGGAAAGCAAGGGTGTGAGCGTGCGAGCATGCATCGGCATGTGTGCTTGTGTGTGTAGGGATGGGGCAGGATCTGCATCTCTAGGGTAGGCAGAAGAACACATAATTTGAGGAAACAATTTGCCAGTGTTTCTGATATCCCTGCCCCTACCTCTGTCCCTCTCCTACCCCCATGAGAACAACCACCCTGAGACACCAAGCACTTCACAGTCCAGTTCCTTTCCCACCTTCTTTCTCATTATGCCTTAATGATCACATACTGTTGTGCAGGCTGCACACTGCACAACTATGCGCTATACTGTGGCCCTACCTTTCTGTACCCATGACCACCTTCCAAATTATTTACCCAACAAATATTCTGAACTCCTTAGAATCCCCTGAAAGTTTCATCCCTTTCTACACGCAGAGAATTGTTCCACATTCACCAGGTGAATTAAAGTGAGTCTCTTCCATTGGCCATTCAACAAATATTTGTTGAGTGCCAGACAAGGTTATTCCTTGCTAAATTTTATGCCCTGAGGGCCTAGGGCAGTGAAAAGTACATAATAGGCACTCAATAAATGCTCGTTAAATGGAAGAATGAACAATGCTAACACCTACTAATGCTCCACCCAGGCATCACTGCCTTTATGGAATATTTTTGCACTCTCTGACATTTAGATTACCTTCTTTGGACCTTGAGATTTTCCTGCACAGACCTCAAGCAAAGCACCTACAATACTTTGTTGCCTTATTTCTTGTCCATCTTTCTGACCTCTCTAAAGGGTCACATCCTATTCAGCTTTGTATACCTGGCAACTATTACCATATGTGCTATGTAAAACATCACGTATGGAAAGATAAGAAAAAAGAAAAGATGAAATGCTTTGTCTTTAGAAGGAAGAGTCTAAAAAGAAAAAAAAAACACCAGGATGTGAATGATAATCCACATCAAACATTGTTTAAAGAATTCCTTTGAGAGAGACAGATTTTGGGTCAGAGAAGGAAGCTTTAACAGGGATCATATTTAAAAGGGGGAGATTGTATTGAGAATCAATAGAGCAATGGACAGAAGAGAGAGAAAGGAGAAGGGGAAAGAAGGAGAGAAGAAAGTGTCCTGAATGAATCCAAAAGTAAGTATATTATTCTCTTCGTTATCTCCCTTCACAAATTCTCATAACACCAGGAATGCATATTTTTTAAAAATATATTTCACTATAGTAACAAATCACTTGATAAAAATTTCACCCCCTCCTCTTTCTCTTTCAATGCCTAAGTGTTTGGGGCCACTCTCATTAAGCCCTTCCCCACTTAACTGACCACAGTGGCTCATATTTCTGCCCAATCTGTGAACTGCTCTCCCCCTGAGCCATCCTTCTAACAGGCAACTATCTCTGACACCGACTGAGGAGAGGAAACAACCCACCTAAATTTAGATCAGTTTGGCTTCCTGGGACATCATATGTTTCCAACCCTGCTCTCGGTATGCTTTTACAAGCCCTCATAACTTGAGTGAAAATATTGTTTTTAGAATGCAGTCATCCAGAGAAAGAGTTTTAAATTAATTTATAGGACAACAGACTCTGTCATCCTCTAACGTTATACTGAAATGGCATACGCTGAAAATTGGGCAACTGGGAATTCAGCTCTCTGCCTAAGGTACCCTGACACCTGGAGGAGTAAGATGGCAGGTGTTCAATCCCTAGTTGAAAGGCTGAAACCTGCATTTTCAAGATACGTGATGAGGTCGCCTGTGAATAGGGCAGTGGAGGCTCTGTTAACCACAGGTGACATAGGAAGGCTCCTTTTTGTCAAAGGTTGGGGATTCATCTCAACATCTCTAGCTACTTGAAATTATAAACGGTTAAATACTACCCAAATAAACAAGCTTCTGGAATTATTGTTTTATTGTCTACAAATAATTTTTCATATTTATTGTCTCATTTTTATCTACCTAACTATCCTTTTGTTTATTACGCCCTTTTCCCAAATAACGCTTCAGAGATTTGAACCAGAGCAGAAGCTACCATCTGTTTTGTCTTTACCAGACTGCCTAGGTATGGTTAACACTAACTAGCTGTACAACCCTAAGACATTTATTGAATCTCTCTGTGCTTCAGTTTCTCATCTGTAAAATGATTATAGAGTTTTTTGGATAAAGATAATATGTGCAAGCATTTAGCCACGTTGCCTGGGGCATGATACTCAATAGCAACCTGCCATTATCAGAATTATTATTAAAAGAATAATACTGTTATTGTGATAATGATGATAAGCTTCTTATGGATTTTATTTCAGTTACTTCTTGTAGCAACTCTAAGTGGCTTACATTATTATCGACATTTACAGATGACAAAATGATAGCTCAGAAAGGTGAAGTAAATTGCCCAAAGTCACTTAGCTAGGAAGTGACAAAGTTCAGATTTGAACTTGAGTTTCTCTGACCTTGAAGGCAATACTCAGTACCGCTTAACTATACATTCTAAAGGGGCTTCACCAGGAGTCATGGTTGTCTGAGTTCTTACCTAGACTCTTCCCACGGACAAACCTCTTTTCTTTAGGAATAGGTGTTGTCAATTAATGATGTCTCCATTTATGATCATATCACCCAGCTCTCAATGTACGCAGACCCAGAACATAAAGGAACTTAATACATGCTTGGGAGGATTTGTTTAAATTTGAACCTGATTGTTTAACCCATACAAAAATACTGAAAATTAGGTACACCCAGAGTGCTTTGGCCGGGCCCCACACTCTGAAAGGAAACTGCAGAGCAGAAATCTCTGACAGCCTGCAAAATACTTTCACTTAAATCATTTCATTTTGTTATCACACCTGCCCAGTGGTTTGGCAGGTTAATATTTGTTCCCATTGCACAAATGGGGAAAAAGAGGTTAGGTGGGCAGCTCATGGACACACAGCAAGAACACAGACCTAGTCTCCTGATTCCCAGTTTTGTGATTTGTTGTCTTCAGTAATAAATTACAGCAGGGGGAATGTAATCCTCAAACCCTCATTTGAAGGGTGAACTGTTGCAGTGTCCTAATGATGAGAGCCAATCCTCCAGCATGAACAGGGCCTTGAATCAGAAACCTTCTGGCTATTGAGGCTGGCCAAAAAATATTCCTGGCCTGCTTTTGTTGTTTCCCTCTGGAGGGGTAAAATGTTTAATTCCCAGGCTCAATGTAGACAAACGACTCTCAGTAGCTTCTTTCTGGAAGCAAACATGAGAAGAGCAGCTAGCTAGATAAATGTAACCATTGACTGGTTAAAAGTTCCCTTTGCATCTGCCTTGAAATATGTGCGGGAGCCCTTACTGCCAACTGTCTGTCAGTTCTCATCTCCTCGTTATGTAAGGTCTCCATTCTCCCAGTTCTGCACCAAAGGAAATTAAGAAGCCTTAGCCGCAATCTAATTACCAGTCCATGGCACCATTTCAGACAGGGAAGGCAAAGGCACGATAAATATTTAATAGAATACTCAGCATAGTGAAAGCAACGAGCTGGAAAATGATGGTGCCGGAAAGGGAACAGTTGTCTAGAGGAAGGATTTGTAGTTGGTATATACCCAACTGAAACTAGAATTCATCTACCCCAAAGATGCAACATCTATTCAGGAAGGGGAGCTGAGCTCCAAAGAGGCAATGAAAGCCCAACTCTTCCACTAATCAAACAGGCCCATGTTTGTCTGACTCAATCTGAACTCCATTCTCTTCTACGTACTGATAACAAAACCCAACAGACTGGAATCAGTACTGGGAGAGCCAAAGGTTAACATTGCCAAAGGTGGCAATTCAGGTCCTGAAAAGTAACAACAGTGTCTGGAATCCAGACACTGGAAAAATTACTGCTTTGCCCCTGTTTTTAATGTATCTTTAGTATATTGGTAGACCCATTAAAGTGGAAAACCAAGTATTACTAAATATATTCAGAACTTTTATATTGACAAAATATTTGAAAAACTGAGTCTCCTTTCTCTCAAAGGCCCATTCAAATGAAAGGCAAGGAATAAAGATGTTATAAAGCTACCAGGGCAAAGAGAAATTAAGAGGATATCACAGTAGACAAAAAAGGTTAAAGACGTTTTTAGAAGATGGAAAAAAGATAAATGAGTCATAACTGACTGAAGGTAGAGAGAGCTGAAACTAAAAACTTGAAATGACAGCTGACAAAGCGAAGCAAGTCAGATCAGGCCTTGAAACTATAGGAAACTCAGGTTTTAAAGTTTTTAGGTACTTCCATCAGGTAAGGAGAGAAATATAGCTGAAAAAAAAAAGAGAAATGGCTGAAAATCAGTATATGGATCAGTTAGCCCCCAGATTTTTACTGCACCCCACTCCAGAGTTGCTATGCCTGTGACTATCTCCATGGTACCAATGACCACATCATCACGGCAGGAGACTGAAGGTTTCTCTTTGTAGAAATTGAATCAGAGATGCTCCAGACTAGGGCTCAGGAACAGGATGGAAAGATGGACAGATACATGATAAAGCAAGTCCAGCAAAGTGTTCCTTGTAGAACCAGATGGTAGTTCTATGGGTATTGACCTCTCTGTGTTTGAAACATTTTCACAATAAAATGTTAGAGGAAAAATTCATCCCAAATCCGAATCCAGTCTGTCCTCACCGTCTCCACTGTTATCTCCTTCATCCCAGGGTTCCTTCGTCTCACCTGGATTTACCACAATAACCTCCCAACTGCTTTTCCTGCTCCTGTGCTGCCCCTCGGTACACTCTCAACAGAGAAACTAGAGGGATCTTGTTCAAACAGAAGTTACCTTGGGTCACAGCTCCACTCGAAACACTGCCTGGCTCCCCATTTCACCGGGAACACACTACAGAGTCCTTCCAACAGCCTCCAAGTTCCTCCGTGACCTGAACTCCTGTTACCTCTCTGACTTTATGCGCTACCACGGGGCCGTTCATATGCTCTGATGCAGCCACATTGGCCTCCTTGCTATTTCTCAGACACTCCAGGGCTACTCCAGGCACACTCTTGACTTGGTGTTCCTTCTGTCTAGAAAACATTTCCCCTAGACAACTGGAGAGCTAACTCCGCACCTCTTTCATGCCCTTGCTAATCTCTCATCTCCTCAGTAAGCTGACCTTAACGACTCTTAAAACTGCAGTCTCTGCTCCCGGCACTCCCAGCCTACCTTACCCTGCTCTACTTTTCCTTTCCCACTCCAACAGGACACTTATCACTCCTAGCAAGCTCTATAATTTACATATTTATTATATTTATTGTTTAGACAGTAGAATCTGTCCCAACTAGGGTTGCCAGATTTATCATATAAAAATACAGGGCACCCAGTTCAGTCTGAATTTCAAACAAGCAACAAACACTCTCTCAGTATAAGTATGTCCCCTGCAATATTTAGAACAAACTCATTCTAAAAGGTATCTGTTGTTTATCTGAAATTCAATTGTAATTGGGCATCCTGTATTTAATCTGATGACCCTACACACACACGCACACTCACAGGAATATAAGGTCCTCAAGGGGGCCAGGGATCATCTGTTTTGTTCTCTGATATATCCTTAACGCCCAGAACACGGCATGTTTCAGAGTATATGTTGAATAAATATATGTTGGGTGAATGATTGATTACATTTTCTCAGGTGCGCTCTAAGAAAACACGGGTGTAATCCCCAGAAGACATGCGATCCAGGAAATAGGGAATCCACCATCAAAGCAAGTTTAAAAAACATCAAAGCAAGTTTAAAAAAAAAGTCTCAGATGACACTGTGAGGCCAATCTGGGGGAGGAGGACACATGTGGAGTGGCCAGAAATGAAACCAACAGATGAACTGGTGCTTCTGCCTGTGACACGATCATCGTGATGGGCTTCACAGTTCTTTCAGGGGATCTGATAGGGGTTCTTAGTCATACTTAGGACCGAAAACAGAACATTATTGACTTCAAGGAAAATAAAAATGGTTACAAAAAATAAAACTAATCATGGCACACTACAATATTTACGTGGCCATTATAAAGTAAATACTGACCACAGTACTGATTTGACCAACATTGTGGTACCACCAATGATGCTTGGCAAATAGGAGGAAGGAAAGTGTATGTGTGTTGGGGGGTTAGGCGGAAGCCTAAGATTGCTAAATTGTCATCTTCCTGCTCTTGCTACCTTGGGTTTATAAGCAGACCATAGAAAACGTCTAAAATTTAGAAACTAAGGAAGAACGGCATGATTACATAACTTAGAAATTTGGAGACAAATGAAAGAAGAAACAGCTTCCAGAAGTGAAACTAGCTGCCCCTAGGGAAAATTTGGGAGAAAAAGAATGGAAAAGGGTAGAAAGGGATGGGACAGGTTTGCTGTTTTTGAACATAAATCTTGCAGCACCACTTTATTAACTATATATATATATATATATATATATATATATATATATATTTACAAAAATTAAAATTTAATTTAAAACCCTCAGTTCTGCTACTTAAGGAAACAAAACTAAAAGGGGAAAAATAGAATTTCTAAAACATCAATATAGAAAACATATTTTATTATCCACAAAATTATTTTATTGCTATAAAAACTTTATTCTTCTTTTGCAAACTCGCTGGCAGGCTCTCATACACTTCACTATATAAGGATGCAATTTTACCTGAAATCACTACAAATTTAATGATGAATCTTTTTTTCCCTTTTGACATACTTCAGGAGTAGTAGATGATGGAAGAGTATTCAGACCTGAGTTCCAACCTGGCTACCTAATCTCAAATGTTTACTAACATTTTATTAGGACTTTTTGGTTTACAAAATCCTTTATACCACCATTTCGTTTGATCCTCTAATGTTACTTTAAAAGTTATTTTCATATTATATATATTTGGATTTCTCCCAACATTAAACAAAAACATCACAATATCCTCAGATAAGATGGCTACATGAACTTAGGAGGGCAAAGCTTTGCTACTTGCATTGTTTCCTTATAGTTTGTTTTATCCTCCCCTGTTCTTTCTGACTCTTGAACAATTATAAGTCTACAATTAAAGCCTTAGCATTTCTTTTCCAGAAACCTTCCTTCCAAGATCACGCTTCCTGGTTCTTTCTATTTCTCCCTCCACGCTAATTAAATGCCAGTCACTGCTTTCCTTGTAAACCTCATTGTCTCCAAAAACCTTCTCTGAGGCACAAAAGTATTGCTTTTCCTTTCAGTTTTTCATGCTGTTAAAACAGTTCAAGAGCACAGAAGAAGAATATACACCAATCTCACTTACCAATATACACGTAAAAATATTACTTTTGCATATGGCTTTTAAAAAAATCTTTATCTTTATCTTCCACACAGTTACCCTTTGCTACATCTTTTAAATAGATTGTGCTATTCTGAACTCAAAAATCTTTCTTTATTGAATACTCTATTTCCAGCCTTCATTTTCCAATATGAGGAGGTGAAGTTTGGAGCTCACTTTCAAATTATTCAGTCTTCCTAAAGACCAAGTGCAGAACAATTAAACAATTCATCGCTGACTGTGTCTACCCACCCTTGCTTCAGGGACTGGTCATATGTTCACTTATAAATGAGCCTCCTGTTCCATGGGGCCACCCAGAGGTTCCCATAGGGAGGATGACACACACTCTCTTGATAAAAGCCACACCTAACTAATACCCTAGGAAACGATCACCTGAAACTGCTCAAATTCACCATTTTCAGACAAGAACTTCCAAAGCGCGCATATTGATTTTCTTTGCTCTTAAATTCACTTTTGCCTCCAAGAATTCAGGTATCTCTTTGTCTGTCAAAGTTTCCATGAAAGTTTTCAGCAGTCTATCTTTTCTTTTTTTTTTTAATATCTTTTTTATTTATTTATTTTTATATCTTTTCATGTTTCCATAATTTTATATTTCTATTCTCTCATTTCTGTAATTTTATTCATGATTTTTTCAAGTCTTTCATACATGCATGCATGTGTGTGTGAGAGAGGTGCGTGTACAGGTATGTTATAGCAATAGAAGTTAGAGCAATAATTTTTATAAATTTGTCCCAGCTGATATAAATATATATACATCCATCCCCATTACCATGTCTTTTCTTCCTTCAACTATTGTTAGAGGGATGTTGTTTGTCTAACTAGGGCCTGGCTGGAGCAATGGAAGACTTTCTTTCTGGTTTAGTCTATCTGTCTTAAATAATGTGAATTTTCTCATCACAGAATCCACAGAACCATTCCTCAGTCATGTGGGTTCCACTTCATTTTCTCTCCTCAACAACCCACTGCACATGATGACATGTTTCTGTTTACACAAGTGTCCTCACATATTTCAGGAACCTACCCGCACAGCTATACCTCTTCATGTCAATGAGAAATCGTGGTTTTTCTGATAAACGCTTTCCTGTGTCCTTTTATTCCAAGTCAAATTATGATGTTGAAGGAGCAACAATACCCACTCCTCAGTGACAAATCTAGTCTGTACTTCCTAGTGCTTTGTTTCCAATTCAGCTAAGCCTCTGGTAATGTATGTGTTAATATAAGGGCCTCAGATACAGACTCTGTCCCTAGCTTGCTAATAAAAATGTCACCACTGTAGACAGCTTGAGGCCATGCCCTTATCTGCAGTGTAGGTCTACAAGAGGGAAAGCCACCAATGATGTAAGTCGCTCTGATTCTGCTCTTTGCTTCTTCAGTCTGAAATGTCCTCTTTTGTTTGTTCTAATAACTTTTAAGGCCACTCAAAGTTCTTTTCTGTCACGTTGTGATTCATGCCCCCTAGCATCTAACCAGCTTATGTTGCAAGATCAAAACCCAAAATTTTGTAAATAATGTTAAAGTCACATCAGTGGCCATCAGAAATGGATACTCCATATTTTGCCCATTAAGTAGTTATTAAAAGCATGACTGTCTGAGATCTTGAAGACCTCAGCACTGAGGCCTACAAGCTGAGATGTACTTTCCATCTACATCAGCCTGGCAGTGGTCTTTGAAGTGTGGCAGCTTCACCTAATGCCCTCCTCTCCGCGCTTTGCCTAATTTTCCATTTAGAGAGATCTCCCTGCCCTCTATACCTTTACAAGCTCTTGGTGCAATTTCACAAAACTCCATTAACCAGTCTCAGCACATTCGCCATCTATTCATTCTTAACTCTCGAGTCTACCACCCTTTCTTCCCTGTCTCTCCCATATCCTAAGAGGTCTTCAGGAGGGTATTTAATCTTGCCTGACTTATCTTTTTTTTCTTTCCATTTTGAGCCTACTTGATCCTTTTATTCTAACATAATTTAAATTATCTCCCACATAGCTTTGTCAGGCTTATGCTGATAAAGGTTTGCAAAGGATGTTATGAAGGAATTTTAGAGATACCTTCAGTTTAGTCTTGAGGGGCAAGAGTTCTTGAGAATATTTCTTGGAGGAAATCATCTGAGTCTCAAAGAGAAGTAGGATTTCACTGGATAAAGAAGGGCTAGAAGGGCATCCCAGGTTGGGGGAAAAGCACATGCAGAGGGACAGAAGTATAAAGCAGCACAATCTGAACATAACACTGAGTAGTTCACTGTTACATGGCTAAAATGTGAGAGGGATGAGGAGAGACTGTTAGGAGATGCAGCTTGTGAGATGCAGCTAGTGAGGTAAAGAGTGATCAAGAATAAGATGACCCTCATGGAAGCAACCTACATGCCCGTCGACAGACGAATGGATAAAGAAGATGTGGTACATATATAGAATGGAATATTACTCGGCCATAAAATGGAACGAAATTGGGTCATTTGTAGAGACGTGGATGGATCTAGAGACTGTCGTACAGAGGGAAGTAAGTTAGAAAGAGAAAAACAAATATCGTATATTAATGCATATATGTGGAACCCAGAAAAATGGTTCAGATGAACTGGTTTGCTGGGCAGAAATAGAGACACAGATGTAGAGAACAAACGTATGGACACCAAGGGGGGAAGTGGCGGGGGGCGGGTGGTGGTGGTGATGGGATGAATTGGGAGATTGGGATTGACATGTATACACTAATATGTATAAAATAGATAACTAATAAGAACCTGCTGTATAATAAATTAATAAAATTAAATTTTAAAAAAAGAATAAGATGACCTTGAATTCTGTACACATGGGACAGGGAGGGCCACTCATGGGTTTAAAGCAAGGGATTGGCATTACAAGATTTCTATTGCTCAAAGATCTCCAGCAGATCCATAGAAAAGTCAAAGCTTGAAGCAAGAGAGATTGGATAAGAGGTTTTTACAGTATTTAGGAAAGAGGTGAAATGACTGAGACTTGGATCGCGGTGAAGAGAAAGGGACAACTCGACCGATCTTTCTGGTGCCTTCTCACCTTCGAGTAACTTAGTAAGTTATCTCTTCCATCCTTGGACCTTTATTTTGATTTATAAGAGACAACATAAAATTATGAGCATTATGTTTCAACTCCTAATCTTGAAATCTCTTCTAGCCTGGGGTTAGGACATCAGGAGGTCATGGGATTTCAGGATTTGAAAGGGTTTATTCTTGGGAATGAGCTAGAAGAAACCTCAGTGAGGAGTAAAGGAAGCTTTGGGGAATGTCTCAGAGAACATGGCTTTGGACAGGGGACGAGCAATACAGACTCAAAACAAGACAGATAGCTGATAAGCCAGCCCACACTAAGAAGTTAAGACGTTGCCAAGCTCAATAGGCTTTAATTTCTGATATCTCTCAAATCAGTTCCATACTTTCTCACTTCCAACAACCATTATCAGATTTTTGTTCTCTTTCTTGAACAAACAATAATTGCTTTCAGTTTCTCTGCCCTTCGTCTCAGGGCCACCGTACACACTGCTATGGGACTGAACTTACTGTGTACTGAGAAATCTTTGATACGTATATTCCAGGTTCTTAAAATATGGCCTGAACTCAACTCTTCAGCCTTCTTCCCCATATATACCTACCTTACATAGACATTAGCCAAACTATATCACTCACTGTTTCCTGTATACTATCATTTTCTTTGAATAGGATACATTCTTCCTGATGACATATAGAAAGTCATCCCAAATCTACTTCTTATCTGGATGCTTTCATGGCTTTCATACTTTCCTTATCTCCAAATCAGATACCATTTGTCCCTCCTTTGAATTGCCCTCTTGAAATTTTTTTTTAATTATAATGACTTGTTTATTTGCCTTATCTCTTGTAAAATGCTTACTGTGAGCACCGAGCCTCACTCAACATTTTATCTTCCACATTGCCAACTAGGTCCTTTGCACTCTTTACTGCTTCTTTCAAAAGATATTTATTAAGCAACTACTAGGTGGCAGATAATATATTAACCACTACAGAAAGCATATAGAATAAATCCAATACATCCTTGCCTTCATGAAGCTTAGAGTCTACTCAGGAAACAGACATTGAACCAATAAATGTAAATATGAGTGCCATCAAGGATCATTCCAGGGGGCTAAGGGATCGAAAATCATGTTTTGAAAGTCAATTTAGGTTAACGGACTCAGCAGCCATTCTCAATCTCCTTCTTTCTTTTTGCTTCTTTGCTAGAGACCGAGAAATCAAAACACCCACTTTCTCGGCTTTCCTTGCAGTGGGGGTGACTATATAACTCTACTGGCCAACAAGGGATGAGAAGATCTCCAGAAGGAAGTCATTACCAGTACCACTTCTTCCACCTTCCTCCTGTCTTAAACTCAGAACCAGTGTCCCCAGCCATCTTACAACCACAGGGAAGAAACATGAACATGGAAGCCAATACACTCAGGGCAGCAGAGCAGAAGATGTAAAAAGCCCGTGTCCTCAGTGGGATACCATGTTGGTGCAGAAGCAGCAGCGGTGATCTCTTGAACTTCACTGTCTATGAAGTTTAAGGCACCATCAACGCATTTCTTTTGTTACATGTAATCAAGTGCAATCCAAAGGAAAACTAACAGTGTTGGGAAGCCTAAGAAGGCTACCTGGAAGATGAACCTTTTGTGCTGAACC
>NW_006785581.1:3522546-3529257 GCF_000442215.2 Lipotes vexillifer | reverse complement strand
AACCGTGAAAAATGTGTATATGTTAATCTGTCAAAGGAAGTTGGGGGCAGTAGTAGACAGAGAACATTCCAGACATAGGAATCAAGTTGGTCCCCGATGTGGGGCACTCGACTCACTGAAGATGCTGCAGAGTGTATGTGGCGATGACATTGCAGAAAACAAAGGGAATAGTGTCATCATTACCAGCCTGAAGAACCAGGCAGGAGCCCTGTAGAACCATTTAAGGCTTCTGGTCTCCAACTACAGCGAAAAGCCTTCTACAGACTCTGAGGGGGGAAATAATGTGTTTGCATTTTTACAAGCACTCTCTAGCGGCACTGTGATGACTACATAGAAAGGAGGACGGAGTAGATGTAGTAGGCCAGCTTGGAGACTTTTGCAGCAGTCCAGGCTAAAGATGGTGGCCTGGGCCAGTGGGCTGTGCCTCATAGAATATTTTTCATAGTGTCCCAATTACCTCATTCCCTCACCCCCCAGGACTGATGTTATTTTCTTCCCAGAATGCACCCTGGATTCCCAGGTGGGAATCATGACATGATGTAAGGTAGATGAAATGGGGAGGGTATACATTCCCTATTTGACAGCAGAGAATAGTTAAGACACAGAAGGCAAACTGCCTTGCCAAACATTTCATCCCTTTAGAGCAACTTCCAGGACAGGTTCTGAGGTCCATGCTTGTATATCATGCCAAGTTAAAAGAACACTTTGTCATAATTAATGTGTTATAATAAACCTTCACTCTGAACTCTTATTTTATAACTCAGCATAAAACTGAGTTATAAACATAGGTAAAACATATTTCATCTTTCCTGCTAATTAATTTCAGAGTGTATAAGGTGGTATAGGTTTTTTAGTCTAGGGGCCATGATATGGCTCCAGGAAGTAGGATTTTTCTCTATTTCAGCTGATTGATTATTGACTAGCAGTTGATTCTCTAAAAGCATCTCTGTCATGTTAGTATCATTCCCAGTAAAATGACACCGAATAGGGCCATGTTCTTCTTCATCTATCACAATAGCAATCAAAATAATTACGTAAATTTTTATTTAATTTCATTCTCCACCACAATGTTAATCTATTTTGGAAAAATAGGTTAACCAGCATTATCTCTCTAGTAACTGGCATCATCCCTGGCACAGCGCATTTACTAAAAATATATGTGAAACTATAACCAACAATTATTGAGCAATTACTAGTTAGTAGATACTGTGTTAAGGACTTTAAAGGCAACATCTCATTTATTTTCATACTAATTTTATGAAGTAGATATAACTACTGTCTCCAGTTTTAGAGTTGAAGAAAATGGAACCTAGAGATGTCAAGTTGTTTAATCACAAATTTAGTAAGTGGCAGAGCTGGATTCAAACTCAGACCACTTATTAATATATGATACTGCCTTTCTTGAATATATGAGTGAGTGAGTGAATAAATCAATGAATATATTGACTGAATTTTCTGACAATGCACCAGGCATCATACAATCTGTTTCCAACTAGTACAAACCCTAGACTTAACTAAAAAGTATAAAAATCACCTGTTCATACGTAATTACCATAACATGCTGTCACATTTGTGTTTCTCAACCCAGGAGACATTTGGCAATTTCTGGAGACATATTTGGTTTTCACAGCTAGAAGGGGGAGTTGCCCTGGCATCTAGTGGGCAGAGGTCACAGATGCTTCCAAACCTCCTACAATGCACAGGACAGCCCCCCACGACAAGAAACTGTCTGGGGGCTTCTCTGGTGGCACAGTGGTTAAGAATCCATCTGCCAGTGCAGGGGACACGGGTTCAAGCCCTGGTCCAGGAAGATCCCACATGCCGCGGAGCAACTAAGCCAGTGCGCCACAACTACTGAGCCTGCGCACCTAGAGCCTGTGCTCTGCAACAAGAGAAGCCACCGCAATGAGAAGCTCGCGCACTGCAACGAAGAGTAGCCCCCACTCACCCCAACTAGAGAAAGCCCACGCGTAGCAACGAAAACCCAATGCAGCCAAAAATAAAAATAAATAAATAAAATCAATCAGAATATGTCACTAAAAAAAAAAAGGGAGCTGTCTGGTTCACTATGTCAGTTGTGCCAAAGTTGAGAAACCTTGTTCTATTATCACATGACTGTTCATATGAAGTTAGATTAAAATCATATTTAAACCACTCCTGTAAAAAAAAAAAAAATTCTCATCAGATTAAATAACATGCAAGACTCTCACAAAATAACACTTTCCTATAGGAATAATAAGAGTGATAATAGAGGAAAAGTGGTGGGGACATTCCTTTTTCTTGTAGGTCAGCAGTGCCTTGCTAAAATGCAGAGCTGAGGAGGAAATGTACACCATTTCACTTTGTAGATACATCCTGACACCTTAAAGGCAGACAAGCCACATGACCAGCGAGGAGCCAGTAACCCATTCTGCTTGGGCCTGAAGCTATCAGCTATTACCTACTTGAAAAGGGAAGGGGAACAAATAAATTCCCACAGACACATCTCAACGTTATTTAACATCTGTTTCAAAATAATTAACAAGGTACCAAGCTGTTTTACAACCTTGAAAAACCTGTCAAGGAAAGGAACGCGTAGCAAAATTGCAGTTGTTGAATCTAGGCACTAGGGGGAAGCAGCACATAAGAGCGTGGGTTCATCCCTGAAGAAAAATTTAGTGCTGCATTGCTTAAATTCTCTTGCAACAAAAGAAGTAAACATGCTTTTCCCCAACATTTCTCACCATCGCCTTGTATTTTTTTTTACTGGACTTAAAATTATTAAGCTGCTTTTGCTTTCTGAATAAATCTTTTATTCTCGAATATTTGTCTCTCTGTGACAAATATGTAGTGTGTATGTGGGTGTGTAGACATACAATTATGCATATTATGTGAACATAAATTGCACACATTGTATGTAATTATATAAATTATACACATGCCATTTATAATAATAATGCTGGTGAACAGAATCCAGTAATATCTGTCACTCTCTGTTGAGCATTTTATCTCACTTAATAATTTTAACAATCTTACGGGGAAAGTATTAGCTTTTTCCTTTTGTAGTTTAATTTCCAAGGATCAGAGGGATCAAACAACTTGGCCAGGGTAACACAGCATAATGAACTACAGAAGTGGGCTTCATGTTACACATTTCAGAGAGCCCAAAGTCTGCGAGCATTTTGAGATCAGGGATCTTGTCTTAATTTCTACTCTTCCTCACCAAAGTTAAGTGGTACAAATGTATCAGTCGTAATAACAGCTTGTGCCCATTTCATGGCATTAAGGAAGAATAATTCATATGGGAAAATGAAGGAAATTACTAGGATGCATGTTAAAATGCAGATGATCAGGCTCACCCTGGACTAATTAAATCAGAATTTCTCATGAAGGGTATTTTTCTTAAAGGTCTCCAGGTGATTCTAATACACAACTATTACTGAGAATCCATAGGGTAGTGACTATGAGAGTCAAATTTTGAGTAGTTTGAGAAGCCCTTTCTCACTTTTTGGTAAGTCCTCAAAGACAGAACTGAAAATGACAAATAGCTGCGGGGAAGGTTATGAAGGTGATGTTTGCCACTGAAGGAGACACAAGTTTGCAGCCCACCAACACTGCTAATGTCCCACTCAGTTGTGTTCTATTCCATTTGTGGTCAATTTTGTGACTTCAGTGACAGAGGCAGGAACCTATTCTTGTCTATTTCCATAAACAGCATTTCCATGCAAGGCCAACAACATTCATAGAAGTTCGTGGTAGATACAATCAGAATCATTTCTGTCCTACATCACTGATTATATTCTAGAACTTCAGCAGAATGTCCAAGATACATCTCGAGATGTGATTTATCATTAATACTATTCTAAATTACTATTATTGAACACAGATCCTTGCACATAATGAACAAGTGACAACCTTTTGCTGTGTGGGTAAGTGGATAAACGGACTGACAGTGACTTATTAAGTGATGAGATCCCTTGCTGGTCTTACTAGTTAATCTTCAAAAACCCACCACAAGGCTACTTAGTTATCTCTACCAGCACTTCTATCTACCCAATTGCTTAAAAAATACAAATCGATGTTGACAGCTCAGATAAAGTTCTCCTTTTCCCATTTTCTTAAACTCAACTGAGGTAAACGCAGATCTGAATTTAGAAATGAAGGAAGGTCTGAAAAGCTTTGTGATTGTTTTAACATAACTATGAGATATAACTAGGAACATTTTAAACTATTCTGAGGTGGCACAAGAAAAGTGGCTTGCCTTTGGGAAGACGAGAGGGTGGGGTTTTTTTTTGTTGTTGTTTTGGTTTCCGTTGGGTTTTAATCAAACCTCCCCATGAAAAAACTAAGTCATTCTACAGGACTTTTTCAGGAAGTCTGACTCCTTTGTGTTGTACTCATTGTGTTCAGAATCCATTCAAATCACTACATATAACTCATAGTCAGTATCAGCATGAAAGCAATTCCTGGATGTGCTAACATGTTGATATCTTCCAGAATTATCATGCCAATTCCCACATAAAAGTAAAACTATCTATGTCAATTGTTTGTCTGTTGCTTTGTTTTGTCATTTATATTCCAATAGGCACATCATTCTGAAGAGTGGTACTCAGGAAGCTAACAAACCTTCCAATGAAGGTGGCATAATATCCAGTACTTTGAATGGCAGAGAGCTCAGAGCAAAAACTCCAAGTGTTGCAATGTAGTAACAAAAGTAAAGGTGGAGACACACTTAGCAGAGTTCCCAAAGAACCTTGTAATCCATACAAAGTGTCAAGGCACAGCTGTGGAGGTGACTGGGGCATTCCCTGGTTCCCAAGACATCAGCAAAGTTCTTTAATCAGCACAAATACTGTTCTGTTCTGTATGTAATATTGTTCTTAAATATTAAGCAGCTGCCATCTGGCAGCTCTGATACAGTAGGAACGTGTCAGGGGCAAGGAAGAACAGTTTCCAATGAGAATACTATGTCAGAGTGAATCAGAGAGACTAAGTGAGTGTGTGAGAGAGGACAGACTACCCACCCACCCAGGATTAACAGAAAAAGAGGGGGTGGGAGGGCACTAGATGCCTTATGCCACTGACCTTTGTCCACCCAGACTGCAAGGATGTACTTTCTGAGTGTGTGGGTTGTTTGGCTTTTTTTTCCATCAGCAAGGATGTTGTGCATTGTGAGTCTGTGATACACAGAGTAGGTTGGGTTTAGATGATAAAACAGCCACGACTCTCGCAGGCCAAACAAGCTGTCCCTGTCATTCAGAAATCTGAAGATGAAGCATTTAGAGTGCGACGGAAGAATTTTAGAGTTTTTTCTATTCCCCCTGCCCTTTTTGTTCTCCGAGAGGAAGGATGTCCTTGCAATTTAACCACAGGCTTTTGCCTGTCTCAGGTTTACTGGAGTCTTCTGTGGCCAGGCCAGACGATGGAATATGGTCTGCCGATGACTCTAACCCATGATCTCAGACCTCACAGTTAGAGGCAACAACCAGTTGAGAAATAGTGTCAAGAGAGATGTCTCAGAAATGAAGGTTAAATGCCCTTACAGGAGAGTGGAGATCGAAGGTAGGCAGAGGACCTAGATCCCTTCTGAGAACATGTGTGCAGGACTGGGTCTGATTCCCAGGCATAGTGGGGGAAGGATAGAGTCCGCTTCAAGTGCGCCCAGACAGGATGGCCAGGAAGGTGAAGAGCCTAGGAAACCTTGGTTGTGAGAAGGGCTGAGTGGACTCCTTAGAGCGATCAGCCGCCACTTACATTTCAAGCAATTTCTACTATATGCCAGGCTCTTAATATGCAACAAATCCAGAAGCCACATGTTTCTATATCCATTTTGTAGATAAGGAAACTTAGGCTCATTGAGGAGCAGTGACCTGCAAGAAATCACTGTCCACGTAAGGCAGAGCTGGGGAGGGGAAGTCTTGGTTGGGTGGTGAGGAGTATAAACTACCTAAGCTACAAAGTACCTTACAGATTAGCATCCAATACATTCCTTTTCACAGATGGTGACCAGGAGCCCTTTAACAACATCATGACTTGCTCAAGCTGGCTTTGCCCACATCAGCTGAGTCTTATCTTTGTTGGGTCTTCAAACTGTGCTACCCAATAGGTTCTCAACTAAGGAAGTGATTTACTTTAATTTTCTTTTAAACTCCCATGTGTTGATGGAATGAGATAACTTTGAGGATGATGATGATGGTGATGATAACCATCCTTTAATGAATTGACTACTATGTGCCCGTTGCTGGGCTAGCTTTCCTCTCTAGCTCCCACAATGACTCTGTCATAGATATCACTAATCCCCTTTGTATAGTTGAGAAAATTCATTCTCACAGTAGTTGCATGACTCACTCAAAGTGACCAAACAGTATCAGGTCTCCATCTTATATTTTATTCTAAAATCTGCATTCTTTTTACATATCATGCTGAGAGAATTTGTCTGCAAAAATTATTCATCAAGAAATAACTTAGTCCCCATTTTAACTAATCAAAAACAAACAAAAATGCTATGTAGAACATCCTTTGATTAGTATAAAGAAATGATTATTATACTGATTTGACCTAAAGCCTAATGTTTTGGTGAGCTCATGCACCCTTGCCTTTGATGAAGGTACAAGTTCCATTTTGCTTTTTGAGATACTAAAATTAGCCTACGAAACCCCATTTCTGTAAGTACAAGACACAGGGAATCTAGATATCTCAAGTTGAGAACTACTTTGTTACAAATATTAAAAA
>NW_006785581.1:3495950-3522529 GCF_000442215.2 Lipotes vexillifer | reverse complement strand
TCCTGCTGATTTTACACTTTTGGACTTTGTATTACACTGTATTACCTCAAGGAGTTTACTCACACATTTTTGGCTAAAAGCACAGACCAGCATTGTGATTTGATTTCCATTAAGGTTACAAATGAAAATCTATGAGTTGCTAAAGGGTTACAAATCTCTTCCTGTAGCAACAAAAGCACTATAAATCCACAAGAGCTTTTCCCTCTGAGGGAGAAAAATTACAAAAGAGAAATGATAGATGGGGCTTGCTAGAAATTTTAATTAAAGGTATGAGTGAAAAATTCTGAATCAGGCCAGTGGCAGCTGCACTCAGACATGACCTGCTACAACAACAGAGGCGGGGACATGTGTCAGGAAATAGATATCCTGTGAGAACAGCCATAATACCCTTGAATTTCATTTCATATGGCTCTCCATAAAGTCTAGCTCTGAAAGGCCTTGTGCGAGACCTCCCTAGCTCAGAGAATAAGTCAGAATACAAAGAAATCGGCTCTTGGTTGCTTAGTGAAACCGGAGTGTAGACCACAGCATGTCTTTAGTGTGTGTGTGTGTGTGTGTGTGTGTGTGTGTGTGTGTGTGCTGTCCCTTGTTTGTCAAAGGACAGTATGCCCTGCCACCGTGCACTGCCTGCTGCACACACAGGTTTTGACATGCTTTGGGGGACAGGAAGAAGAACTTGAACTTAATTCCACATGAACGTGGTTCCATCTCGACTCCATCACGTATAAATTGCCCGACTCTGGTCTGTTAATTTCTCAGGTTCTCATCTATAAGTCTCACTAGCCTTGAGGGCTATTTGTTATAAGGTCAAATGCCCTTAATTCAAAGTGCTTGGTAAATAGTCAAGCATTAAATAAATATAAGATGCTGTGACTATTTTTTCCTTTATTTCTAAATCACACTTACTCTCCTTTACCATACTTACTGAAAGTTAAAGACTTCTATTGGCTGATTGAATTTAATTTTGACTTTAAGTTAGAATCAGACTGCTTACAAGTCAATACATTTCATGAGAAAAGCATGCTATTCCTTATTACAACCATCCTCATCGTTAGTCTCCTGTATGGATTCCCCCAAAATAACAAAGCAAAAACAAAAAACACTGTTCAAAAGAACAGATCATTTTAGTAACAGTAATAAGTAACTCTTATGCCTTTAATTTTTGTTACAAATTATAGAACCAAAGCCTTAAATCCAAGGGCACAGGATGATGTGCTAAGTGGTCATTCAGATATGCCTGATCTCTGTGATGTGTACCCTGACCTCCTGGGAAAGACATGGTGGATCCCTAGACGCTCGTATTTTCCTCCAGAGCGGTAGAAATCTTAGTTGGGCACACAGCTGACTAGAATAAAGGCTACTTTCCTAGTCTCCCATGCAGGTAGATATGGCCACATATCTAAGTTATAGCCAATGAGATGTAAGCAGAACAATCAAGTGAATCAGGAACTTTCCTTAAGTGTCCCTTCTTCATCCTTCCCTCCATGTTTCTGCCTGGGACACAGAGTCACCCTGGACCATGTGTTTGAGACCCACCACTAGTGATGGTAGAGTGTTGAGCTGGAGCAACCGAGTCTCTGAGAACTTTTGAGGAGCAGAGTCATGAAACCAGCGCTGGACTTTCATGATGGAGAAATAAACATCTATATTCTTTAAGTCACTGCTGTTTTGCTTGTTTCTGTCACTCACAGCCAACTTATGATGTTACTTTTCCACAGCTTTGTTTCCAGAGTCCCTCAACTTTCAAAAATCCTGCGCTATGCCTTAATATTTGTTTATTTTAGTGCAATACATCTGACAAATATTTATAAGGCAACTTCCATACGCAAGACCAAGTACTGGAGAGTATGTTGTACTGAGAGAATCAGTGAGAAACTCCAACACAAGTCACACCCCTAAGACCCTTAATAGTGAAAGAAGTTATAGGGTGCTTAGGATCAGTACCTCTTAACAGAGAAACCTAATCTATCAGGGGCCCAATGTGAGGAAGGATGGTTTGTTGGAGGATGAAACATTAGGAGTGACAACTAAAAAATGAGATGTTAGGCAATGGGCAGTAAGTGGAGGTGCATTCCAGGAAAAGGAACAGTATTTCCAAAGGCCTTTGAGCAGGAAACAACATAGTGTGTTGAAAGAGAAGTCAATATAGTTAGAGCAGAACAAGGGAGACACCAGATTAAGCGTAGAGGGAGTCAAGGTCGAAAACCTCTCACTCTATTCCTTTTTGTCTCTCTGTCACCTTCTAAACTATGAGAATGGACCGAACAATGAAAAAAAATGACTACAGTTCATAAAGAACAAAATTCTAGGGCCTGATTTTTAGAATTTTCTTGTGGGTGAGGAGATGATAGAATGTAAACCCACACCAATCAAAGTATTTCCTGATTCTAGTGTTTGATTTTTTTCCGCAAAAGGAAAAACACTGAAGTAAGCACAGATAACACTTAATGGGGTCATTGTTTTGCCCTAGTTTATATAAGAATGAACAGACCAAACTGAAACATGCAAGTCATCCCTCAACAGAACACTGTTTGTTTCCCTCTGTTTCCAGTCCTTCTCATTTGCAAAAATAAACAAACAAATGGAACTCTCTTCTTTGACAGAAGCTGGCCTCTCAGAATTTTTTGTTTCCTACGTAAGAAAATATTAATGCATTTCACTGAACCAATGTGTGCATACATCCTTTTCTCCAGGGTACTGAGAAGAGTTGGGGAAAGCCTATTAAAAGGATTAAAATGATCCATGGAGCACACTAGGGGGCAGGTATCCCTTTTAAATCTGCTGTAATGTCCACCCACAGACTAACAGCCAACCACTACCATTGTAGATAGCGCTCCTAGAGTGGACCCATTTTCCCAGAATTGTTCAAATATAAGGTAAAAAATTTGCTACCCTGCTTCTCAAATAAGCCAAGCTTTGCTCTTGTTCCTCCTGTCACCTCTAAACTGTTTTCCCTGAATTCCTCAAGCCTGGCTCCTTCTCAACATCTAAGTCTCACTTCCGATATCACCTCCTAGGAGAGGTCATCCCTTAGAGCTTTTCCTAAAATAACCCCTCCTGCTTTATGTTACATCACACGTTTCCTTCTAACATTTACCAACCCCCAAATTGCCTTGTTATATGTGCTTACTTAAAATGCATCTGTCTCTTCTAGAAAGTTACTCCTTAAAAGGCAGTGACCTAGCCTTACTCACTACTCTATTTTCAGGAGGTAGAGAAGACTTTGTAGAGTATCTGGTGAATGAATGAAACAATGGTCAGTCCTTTAAAATGAATATTATCATAATTCTCATTACAGATAACTCACAAAGATTTGAAATAACTTGATCAAGGTTATATAGCAAGTTGATGGCAGAATCACTTGACCTCAGGGACTCTTTTCAGCTATCAATGTTTCTTCTCTTAAGTTTTTCGGGAAAAAAATAATGTATCTTAAGAAAATCTTCATTTTCAAAATTCTAGTCTCTTCTATGCCTTTTCCCTCTATTCTATTAATATCCAATCAAATCTACTTTCAAACTACTATTTACATTGTCTATCCTTTTTCTTTCTACTCTCTCTGCCACCATTTTAATTAATAGTCATATCCTATGAACAATTGGAATAGCCTCCTAATTAGTTGCAATTGCCTTTAGTTTCTTTCTGCTCTTGTCTGTAATTCTATATATGTCTCTCCCAGATTAATTGCCTTGAACTTCAATTTTATCATGCTATTGATCAGCATCTCCAGTTGTTGTCTGTTGCCATCAGGTTAAAATGTAAATTTTTTGGCTTACATTCAAGGCCCGTCACAGCTGCCCCCAACATACCTTTCTCACATTATCCTCTCCTTAAACTCTCTACATGATCTCCAGCTAAACTGGCCCACTCACTATTCAAACATCTCTTGAGTTCTTCCTATTCTTCAACCACACTTACCCTATTATTCTCCAAAAAAATGCCTTGCCACATTCAAATTGGATTTATTTCTCAAGACGCTGGAGAATTTCCACCTTCTCTTGGAAAGTTCTCCAGATAACTCCAATATACATGGATCCACCTGTCTCTAAATTCATCAGTACCTAGAACAGTGCCCAGCTCATTGTAGGTATGCAGCAAATTTTTGTCCAGTGAATTACTGAATCTGTGGTTGAAATCATGCTCTGTCTTATGGCAGCTTTTATTTTGTCTTATTTTATTTTACCTGTATGATTAAACCTTGAGTCCCTTTCCAACTGGGTCTTTGAGATATGAGGCCATGATTCCTATTCATCTCTTTACACACAAGAAGTAATGCCTCTTGTCTAACAAATTACTCCAGATGCTTTAACCAAGTGAGCCAAATGTCACATTGTATTACTGATAAACGTACACTCTCTGATTTGTTTTATGGCTCAGGATTTAACAACTACTACACATAAAACAACTGACCATACAGATCTTATCAGAGAGGCACTTGAGATTCAAAGTATACCTCTCCTTTTTCTTCCGTGAGTATTTTACCATCATTGATACATTATGAAAGCAAATTGTCAATCTGAGCCATTTCTTGTTGGAATTCTAGCTGCATTCTTTTTTTTTAACTTTTCTGATCCTCATGAAATGATAACCCACAGTTATGGTGTGCCAACAATGTAAGGACACCAAAATAGGTACCCAGGATAGAAACTAGTATAAAACAGGGTCCATACACTTCTGGACAGCACACACAAAAGGCAGCATATACAAAAGACATACTGACCAATATCACTTCTTCTCAATACTATGTGAGTATCGTCAGTTAATAAATGTCATGGAAATTCAAAGGAAGTATGAATTAATGAAGGCTGGGGCATTACAAGAAGATACCTGAAACTCTCTTCAACAACAGTGCAGTTATTTTTGAGTCCATGTACATGTCAACCTGCTCTATACGGTCCCTACCTCCTATAAATATGTAATCTGCAATTTAACTTTAATACCTTCACGTATGTTTTTAAGGGAAAGAAAAGTAGATGATAGTGACAACTTGCTCTTTAATCACTTGGACATTGATTTA
This sequence comes from Lipotes vexillifer, assembly GCF_000442215.2. Classification (NCBI taxonomy): domain Eukaryota; kingdom Metazoa; phylum Chordata; class Mammalia; order Artiodactyla; family Lipotidae; genus Lipotes; species Lipotes vexillifer. The sequence goes on along the minus strand of NW_006785581.1, from coordinate 3,517,512 downwards.
ACGCAATCACAAAGAGGTCTTGCATCCACTGTGGCCAAAGCAGCTACACCCCATATCTCTCTTCCACATTATCCTATTCTGTTCCATTTCTTACTAGTACATGAGAACAGCTAATTTATTTATTGACCTACGTCAGGGGCCACCAAAATATAGCCCATAAAACAAATATGACCCTCATTCTCCTTTTATAAATAAAACTTTATTGGAACACAGTCATGCTTACTCATTACATATTGCCTAAGGCTGCACTTTGTGCTAACACAACAGGGTTGAGTAGTTGTGACAGAAACCGTATGGCCCACAAAGCCTAAAATATTTATATCTGGCTTTTTCCTATCTTACCCTTGGCCTATGAATCTCTTGTCTGTCTCCTCACTCTCAGAACTTGAAAAGAGACTTTTTTGTTTACTGCTTTGACCATGACATTTGTACCTGGGACATAATAGATGCTTCATTCCTGTTGCTGACCACTCTTGGGGACTTAACAGGAGGAGTGTAAATTGTGTTAACATGGACCCAAAGCTCTGAACTCAGCTGCACATCTGGAATCACTGCTTTCTGGGTATATATGTAATAAACTCATGTAAAGAAATTTGTAAATGGCCAAAGAATACTCTGGGGAGGATTCCTGGCCCAAGAAACAGCTTTATAGAAAATGTCTTGGACTCACTGCTGGGCTTACTGGGAGCAGAGCACTGTATTTTTTATAGCCCTGCTATGCTAAACAAAACATGTACTAAATCACCAGGCTGACCTGGAGCTGAGAATCTGGGTAACATTTGGAGAATAAGAGTTTAGGGTAACACGTTTCTAAAAACTTGTTGATAGGAGCACCAGCCTGTGCCTTTTAATTAATTTATTTGACTCTTGTCAATTGATACTACCCAGAGGTTTTAAGAAACACACACACACACACACACACACACACACACACACACACCAGTTGTAAAATATAAAAACACCACTTCCCATCATTCTCTTCTAGTTTCTAGGGGTAACTTACAATTTTATTCTATGCAACATTCTCACCAAAGAAACTCCTCATTAACAAGTGGAAACTCTGACCTATTGAAACCCAGCCAATTCCTCTATGCGAGGCAGATGTGTCAGAACAAGTCAACACCAACATGTCGATTTTTTGCTATTCTGTTTAAGGGACAAAGATGAACGTAACAGTGTCTCAACGTTGAATAACCTATACACCAAGATAGAGAGCCTTGCCCAGTAGATCATAATATGTATTATATCTGGAAGTTTTATCAGATAGGTCTCCAGGTTGAGCTGCCCCTATCATGACCCATACACTCCTCAAGGCTATATGGGTGGCTGGCATTCCTCCAATTTTACACCATTTCAATCCATTCTCCACACTACAGCCTTAGCAATTTAAAATGTAGTCTACTCACATCTCTCCCCTTCAAAAAATTCTTATCTCCACACTGCCTTCAGGAGCTAAAGCTCTCATAATACAATATTACGTACATAATACATAATACTCATGAACTCATGGTTCATGAGTTAGCTCTGTGCGTCTGCCTGCCTGTCTCCCCTTTGCTACAAGCCTCTCTCCACCCCCTCCCTCCCTTGCCCTCTGCTCTGAAGGCTGCACTTCTAAGAGCTTTGATAAAGTCTCATTCTATCTCTGGCCCCCATTCCTCCCTTTCTATCTTTTTCCCTATCCCTTTTTCTCTGGCTCTTCTGAGCCTTTGTGCATGCTGTTTCTTTTCTGATCCTGATTGAAACACTCTCCTTTCTACTCTTTTTTGGCTAACCTAGACTTATTATTTGAGTCTCATTTCAGACTATTCTTTCTCCTGATAGCTCTTCCTGATTCCTGAAGTCCACATTAATAGAAAAACCCCACGATAGGTAACACTTTATTTGGAATTCCACCCCCAAATCTAACCCCCAAAAATGTTTTACTTGAAAGATTAATGAAAGGTAGAGCTCTAACTTAACTGTGATGTCTCCCCCAACATGATCTAAATTCTTCAAATCAATGTACTAAGTACAGCTTTAAGTACTCTCCCAGCTCTCCCAAGCAATTTAACTATGCATCTCTTGGATAAATCTTTAAATGCTTTGCTATTAAAAACAAACAAACAAACACAGGGATTGTTCTATTAAAATATGGAAAAAGTGCTCTGTTTAAAATGACACACTAGGGGCTTCCCTGGTGGCGCAGTGCTTGAGAGTCCGCCTGCCGATGCAGGAGACGCGGGTTCGTGCCCCGTTTCGGGAAGATCCCACATGCCGCGGAGCGGCTGGGCCCGTGAGCCATGGCCACTGAGCCTGCGCGTCCGGAGCCTGTGCTCCGCAAATGGGAGAGGCCACAACAGTGAGAGGCCCGCATAACGCAAGGAAAAAAAAAAAAAAAAAATGACACACTAAATGTATTCTAATCAAGGACATAAGACTTGTTTTGAAAGCCTTTCACTTTAAGGAAATCAAAGACAGAACACGGATGAAGGCAAGCCACTTGTAATAAAAAGCTCCAATGCCTAGTAATATGAGAAAACACCTGTTATTCTGGAGACATACTTGTAACAGAGTAAGTAGGCTTGCAGATAACAATACGAAGTTGCATGTAAAATAAAAATGGAGTGTGAATGTGTTTAACTGGACACGTCTGGGCAGCAAACACTGGGTGGAGGCATTTTAAATACATCAACAGCTCCCTCACTAGCCTCTGGTTATGTGGACATTGCTGTAATCTAAGTGGTTAAAATGATGCTTGCCACCTTTTTGATAACCTGCTGTGGGTAGAGGGTCAAAAAGTGGTATCTTGGGAGTGAAGAAAATTGATCTCAGAAGTGCCAACAACAGTAGGCAGAAGAGGTAATCTTGCTTCAGAGAGAACCAAACAAGTCCCAAAGCAGGCACCCAACTCTAGGCCTATACAGACCTGGGAGATCCGAAGCTGGTGTAGATTTCAGAAACTAAGGTTGAGGTGTGGCATTGGGTATAAGGAGCAAAGATGACTAGAGCATAAGTCCCACCTGTGGAAAGGGGTTTGAACGAGAAAGGGAGAACTGAAAACTGGGAACAGAATTGAGTGATGAGACTCGGGAATGAAGATAGCTTGGCAAGCCTCCCTGGCAAAAGTTGGAGGGGCCACAGGGCTGAGATTCCTGCAGGGAATAGTGTGAGAGCAAAGTGAGACAACAAAGTGAGACAACAATAGTGTGACAGCAGCAGACTGCAGCCTCCAGGAGGAGGAAGGACTAGCGGCTTGGCCTCAGCTGGCCTCTAGGTATTTCAGTCTGCAGGTCCAATGTACAGCAAAGCTTTCTAAACTGGGCTCGTCACAGCCTAGGAAGCTCTAACTGTTCTTCCAGAACCTCCTGTGTTCACGGGTGAAAGGAGAGGTAACTCCCAAGAGGGGCTGTACCCACCAAATGATAAAGCTCAGCTCCAAACTCTTGCTTTGGGCATCATAGGGTCTCTGAGAAATGCCTCCAGGAAGCAAGTCTGATTTTAGTGCATTTCACTTCAATTAAGACAATGTCCCTGTTGTCATTCTATGTCTGTATTTGAAAGAAAACCAAGAGACCAGAATAGGGATCCCACCCCCAAAACTTAGCAAAGTATGCTCTCTTCCTCTACTCATCTTCTTAGGGGAAAGAGGGAAGGTAAAGAAAAGGAGAGAAGAGAATTCTGCACTGTTTTTAGCCTTCCCAAAGGAGACGTTAACTGCCTGCAAAAGAACTAGCCTGCCAGCTCCATTGCAAATCGCCCCTATAAAATCCACGACGCCTACTGAAATCATACCAACTTCAAATATGTTCTATAGAGATCCACCCTAAAATGTGAAGCAGTGTGATGAGGGCTATCAGATAACTACATTCCTGACTTTCTAGTTCAATACCCATGCCCTTTTAAAAGACGTGTATGAAAAATTTTTTAAAAAAAGAGAAAAGCAAAGAGAGGTGTGGCAATTTTAAGTCGTGAAAAGAACACAGACATTCATGTTCTCTGAACAAAGAAAACCTGTCAGGCAACATCTTCCTCTTTAACCAAGTGACATCTGAAAAGTCAAAAGGGAAACTTCACACCCAGCTAGGAAGAGTGGTTCAGTCAATTTTGGTGATAGATGAGGGTCAAGGCTGTCGTGGTCAGATCAGAGCAACGGATTTAGGTTTCACATTCATTTAGCAGTAAGTTGCTTCGCAGGTTATTATGCAACGACTTTCAACAGGTCCAAGGAAAGTTCTGTGTGGTGTTTTTCTGCCACCCAACACAGTCACATGCTCTGTTGTTCTATAACATTTTCAGGTTCAGTGAGGAGATTTTAGAAGTGGTTCTAAGGGAACTCATCTCCTTCTCCTGCTTGTTACTGATGTGGATAACCGGTTAAGATATACTTCATTGTCAGAACTATCAGTAGCGTGTGACCAATTATTTATATAATTGAGCATGATCTTTACAAGGAAACACAGCTTACAGAGGAACTATATCCTTGAAATTTCTAAAAGTTCTTTGCACATGCCTCATACTCGTGCATTTGGTGAATGAGTGCAGAAATAAATTACGGCTAAGTAGATGCATTCAACACTTTTTCTGAAATCTAAACTAGTTCTCATAAGGTAGTTTCAAGATATATTCATCCTGTTTAAAGAAGAATTGACAAAATGGATCTTTTCTAACAGTTATTTGTTTATGTGAGATAGACAAGACTTACTCAAGTAAGCTATTCTTTCTAGATCATAATTATTGATACTTAAAAACTAAACATGAGCTAATATTTCTGTCTACACTGAAAACCTCAGGGCCTCAAATTCGAGTCCTATCCCATTCCTATCCCCTGTAACTTTTCTTATACTGAAGTAATAAATCACACGTGTTACTTAAAGTACTACTGATGTATCTGGAGGTTAGATATGGTGTCAGGAGCAGAAATTTGACAAAGGTCCATGGGGTTCCATGTGTTAAACCACACATGGCAATTTGTGCTATGGGAGTAGAATGAAATTATAATTTCAGAATTAAATATTCTAAAATTATATGGTGTTTCATTTTTATTCCACAGTGTATTATTTTAAATATTTTAAAGTAAAGGCTTAAATGATATTGCATACAGAAGCTAAACTCAGGTTTATACTTTCAAATAATTTAAATAATAAGCTCAACGGAGGAACACACTGGAGTATGGGAATTACACTAAGAAAAGACAAAAATTACTAGGTTACTGCCTGCCACCTATCCACAATAAGCTCCAGATTGCCATTTTTACAAACTACTACAGGAACACCAAAGGAGAAGCAGCATTTTAATACCTCACTGGAAAAAAAAAAAAAGGAATAAAAAACTGGTAAAAGATTCACTTTTGGATGCCCAACTTCCCTCATTTGATGGGAGGCCAAGGCTCCACAGTGAAAGCAAAGTGGAGAGGTTTTCCCCTAAGTTTTTAAATTACTAAATCATTACTTAAATTATCTAAGTAATTACCTTAAACGTCTGCTTTGCTTTGGCTGTGGAGACATAGTCACAACCATGAAGACCCTACTGAAACAAGAAGATATGAAGTTCATAAAATGTTCTCCGTCTCCACTGCAGAAAGGAACACGAACGTTACCTGAAAATGCAAACTGTGATCTTTTGTGATGAGATTAAAGAAAACCTTTACTTTCAAGTTATAATGACTATTCCTATATTTCTTCATATCCTATAGTCAAGGGAAATTTTATTGGCTAATTATCTACATTAAGTGATAACTAAAGCATACATAGTCAGAATTGTAGACTGTGTTAGTCATTCACATTTAAAAACACAAATGTTTAGAACTATCCATTTTCTGGGGTCCTTTGGTCTCTTGTTCTTTTCTGAGTTCTTACTATAACAATAAGAGATACATGTAAGGAAATAATTTTTCCCCAAAAATAAACATCAAGTCTGTGTCTCGATTCCACAAGTGAAATATACCAGGCTCTAGAAAATGTTTCATGAAACTGTAGAGAAAATTGTTAAGTAAATGAAGTGTTTATTTTCTGTATGAAACTTCCTTTTTTAGGGGAATATCCTGCCATCTTGATCTTACTTCCCCACTTACTTGGCCTATTGCTTTTATTCAAGGTCTTACCATTGTATTTTCACTCAGAAAATTGTGACACGTGTGTACACTACCACTTCCTTCTGTTGTAATTAAAAAGCTATTTATGCAGTGTTCTAATCTCACAATGGTCACATACTCACAGCGAGATGCCTAGTTTATCTGAAAGGTCATTGGTTGAAAGTCCTTCAGTCAGAATTGAAGGACAGGTCCCAGATTCTCAGCTTAAGCGTCAGGGTTCCAAAGTAAAGTTATCCTTGGGAAACATTCATTTCCCTTCCCATGATTAGATAGTATTATGGCTATAACTTATTATTCAAGGCTATCTTCCATTTTATCCTTAGAGTATTTCATCTTTACCTTTCCTCTAGCTGATATATATAATTGTGTTATCCACCAGTTCTATGGATGCTGTACATGAAGAAAGACCTTACTCAATCCTTGGTGCCAGGATGTCAGTTTAAAAACCCAGGCTTCTTTGGAATTCTTTCAGTGCTCATTGGAGGATTTCTCTTTGTTATAAGATGTTGAGTAAATACAGGAGATAGATGAGCTTTCCAAGGTTGGATATGAGACACACTCCGCTCTTGGCTTCTGAGAACACTTTTGGCTCCTTGTCATGTTGGTTGTAGATTGTTAGGGAACTTAGAAGAAGGTAGAAAGACATTTTGTAAACATCACCATGGGAGAGGGATTTTTTGACATATACATTTTGGTCCAAAGTTCCTCTCTGTGCAAGGCTGAAGCCTACCTTAGCCTTAGGTAGACAGGCTAATAAAACTCCTAAGGTTCTGTGTGCCATATGACTTTCCATAACTTTTCTATTAGCCCAGGCCTTCTAAAGACCATGATTATCTAAAGAGTCCTAGACCAGGTAACATTATCATGGCTAACACACTGGTGGATGATGACAAATTAATGTGTTACTATTTGTCTGGGTGTTGCAGTTAGGGAATGGGATCCTTGGAGACGTTATGCCTAATGCCAAAGTTAGAAGTGAATTTGAAATCCCAGGTCTTCCCTTTACCTGCCTTCAAATGAGGCCTCAGAGAGACTACCCAATCATCTCTGCCCCCCATGTTCTATGAGGCTGGATTTCAAGAAAAATACGACAAGTGACCATGTTTAGAGTAAAAGTTAAAGACTGTTAACTAAGGTGTCAGTTTCTGTGAAAATGAACCCCCCCCAAAATTATAGAGTTAGTTTAAAAAATAGAGAGAGAATGAGAAAGCCCTTTACAGGGTGATAGCTCAAATAATTATAATTTTTCCATGGAGTTTATAGTGCCCTAAAATGTAGCTGTATTACAAGCTAGGTTATAAAACCTCTGGACTAGAGAGAAGGCATTTCTCCATAATAGCCAAGAGCTTTGGAAGAACAAGCTGTGAGTCTAGTGCAGGAGAATTAGAAGTTGGCAAGAGAAGCTAGTATGTAAAAGGAAACGAATATAAGAGAAAGCTGCAGCTAAGAGAAGAGGGATTTCTTGCTGATGTTCTTTTTAGAGAAACAGGGCAAATATCTCTAAATAACTCACTGTGATTTAAAATTATTTTGGTAACATCAGGATTTTCATTATAGTAAAGCAAACTGAGTATATATCCTATTGAGTACATATCGTAAGGCCAATATTAAACCCAAATTCCTATACCTTGTTCCTCCCAAAATCTACACAAAGATTTCCTCAGGATCTTAGTATGCTTCTAACAAGATGGCAGGAAATGGCAGAATATATCCTAAACAACATACAACCAAGCTTCAGATGAAAATGTTAATACTAATAAGAGAGGAACACACCATTCCAGTGAATGAAAAGTTGACGTGAATCAGTAAGATTCCTGAAATAAAAGTCTTGGCAGTTAGGTGGTGAAGGCACCTGCGGGGTCCAGAACCAAGATTCCATGTTTTTACTGAGGAACTGAAATTCAAAATGTCAAGTATTAGAAGAGAAAGACAAAGCAAAAAGGTCTAACATGACTAAGTCTGCAGAAATTTAACTCATTGATTTTATGAAAAAGATACCACTAAATAAGTGAGCTCTAATTTATTATAGTCAATGTTGTAATGACAAAATTGCTATCATGCTTGACTACATTCAGTACAAACTCAAGATGGCCACAGTTGCAAAGTATGTTTCTTAATGAATCTGGCTGCATCCTGTTTATGCAACTTGAGCCCTTGGAAGGATTACATACAATTTATAATGACAGACATTTCACAGGTTTGTTCTCTGGCTGCTAGAAGACTCATCAATAATTCAAGAACACAATACCCTTTGTGTATAATTGTTCCATTTCTTTCCCTTTTGCAAAAAATCATTCAGATTTCAATCATTAAACAATTATTCACATTTATACCAGCATAGAACATGTAAACCAAGAAATGTTCTTGTTGGGAAGACTACAAAAGGAAGAAAGAAAGATCTTATAAACTTTATAATTTCATATTATTATGTAACACAAGGCAAATGATTCTTAAATCAAAAACATAAGGAACAACAAAGGGTTTTCATTTATGCTAAAATTTATAAAAATTAAAACTTCAAAGGGAAATTTTATTGTGTGACATTTTAAATATATGGAATTTAGTATATAAAAATTATAATATGATTTAATCCTGGATCAACCACTTACTAGCTGGATTACCTTGGGAAAGTTGTTAAATCTCTATTATCTGCAGTTTCCTCATCAATAAGATATGTAGATTAACAATCACACTGAGTTTTTTAAAGAGTAGTGATAAAAAAATGACATAATGTATAAGTAAGTGTACTTTACAAACCATATAAAAGTAAGAAATACTCTAGCCTCCATCAAGTAACATGATAAGGAAAAAATGTTATTTAAAAATTACTCAAAACTTATTTTTAGGAAACTTGCTTCAAAAGCATTAATTGCCATGCCAAAAATTTTCAGTTCATACTTCGTCATAAGTCTAATCTAGTCCCTTTAATAAAAATATTAAAAGGTACAAAAGGCAATTTCACCTCCCTACTCCACCATAGTATGTTCAGAAAATCCTTTCATATATAATCAAATTAAGGGGATTTAATCTTAATAACATAAAAGCAAACTGGAAATGGAAATATATAATTGCAGTAAATTGAGAATATTCCTTAGTTTGTTCATTCATCAAATAAATTGTTGCTTTGGGAAGACTTTTCAAGTATGGTCAATATATGAAAAAAAAATCAATAACTATGTTGAACAATGTGAAAGCTATCCTGGTTTTTCTGAATTGTTTGGTGGTGGTGGGGGGGTTGCTATTGTTTTATAAGACTGTTTCCTGGGTACTCTCTTCTGTCTCTCTAACAGGGACTGGCTATTAAACTCCATGTTTTACCAAACCACACCAGCAAAGGAATAAGCAAATTAGGATCTGCACATTAAGTACAGGTCAATCATTAGTGGATGTTGAAACGCTGAACAGCAATACTCACAACACCACATGCCAAATGACTAGATAGTCTGAAATAGAATGAATAGCATACAGTTAAGATCATGGGCTCTGAAATCAGATATATTGAATTCAAAGAAAGGTTTTGACTCCTACAGCTGCGTGACGTTTGGCAAGTAATTAACTTCCTAATACTGGTTTCCTTATTGTTAAAATGGAGATAATAATTGCACCTATCTCAAAGAGTTGTGAGGGCTAAATAAAAGAATCCAAGGAAAGTACTTAGAAAAGCACCTGACACACAGAAACAATCCATGAGTGTTAAAATCGTATATGTAAAGATGTAGACAAAATAAAAGATTAATTTTTCTCACAAACTTCTTGATAAGGAATTCAAATCTCTGGCACAGAAAAATCAACTTGAGATCTCTTTTAAAATAAAAAATGCCAAATCATTGGACCTATTTAACTCTCTAAATTGTGCTTTTTCACTACACACACGTGCATGTATACATATACACACATACATGCATATATCACTATATAAGATGTATACAAATGCAAGCTTCCCTGGTGGCGCAGTGGTTGTGAGTCCGCCTACCGATGCAGGCGCCGCGGGTTCGTGCGTTCGTTCCCAGCTCCCGCAGAATCACACATGCCGCCGAGCGGCTGGGCCCATGAGCCAATGGCCACTCAGCCTGCGTTTCCGGGGCCTGCGCTCCAAGGCGGGAGAGGCCACAACAGTGGGAGGCCCGCGTGCCGCAAAAAAAAAAAAAAACACATGCCGCCGAGCGGCTGGGCCCATGAGCCAATGGCCACTCAGCCTGCGTTTCCGGGGCCTGCGCTCCAAGGCGGGAGAGGCCACAACAGTGGGAGGCCCGCGTGCCGCAAAAAAAAAAAAAAGATGTATATATATATGTGCAACCAATTTATCTTAATGTCAGGAAGGGTATAGCAATGCAGAAATTGGGAATGCAGATCATAGGACCTGTGCATTTCCTGAATGAAGTTGTTTAATTTTTCAATGCTTCTGTAAGTTTAAATAATTTTGATTTGTGGCTAGTGAAAAAAAATTGTCCATTTATTCCAGATGCAGTGTACTGGCAAAAGAAAATGATTCAAGGTGGAATAGAGTCACACATGTATTGTACAACTTAAAGGTATGCTAAACCTTGCAAATTCAGTTGGAGATGAATAAGAATGCTTATCAGTTCAGGTAAAAGGAAGACACAAAATTTAAAAAATCTACTCATTGCTAAGTGGCTAATAATGGTAAATTCTTAGGGAAAAAGGACTTTTGGTTTTGAGCTCTCATTTATTTATTGTTCTTCACACTTGATGTACTTCCTAACAATTCAATGGGGAGAGAATAAGTGAATTCCCTAACTTAAATAGAAATATGGAAAATGGCCCAGATACACTACTCTTTCCATTCTTGTAAGAAATATCAAATTGCATTTTTTCTTGCTTTCAAATTTGGTGTCAAATGTAGTGTTGGGTGTAATCTTAGACAAAGTCTAGTATAAAGTTTAAAGGTTTTCATTCTCAAGGAATAAATCTCAGAAAGGCAACATCCCATCAGCTGATTTTTTTTTTACAGCGGTGGTTTGATCACTTTGTTTATTTTGCATTCATCCAAGATATATGCCTTTCTCCGAAAGAAGAGGTTAAGAAGACATTAACATTTGCAAAGTCCTTTGAGAGACGTGTTACCAAAGTGTAAATTATATCCTATTAGACCAGCCTTATTGAACATGAATAAATTACAAAGAAATGAGTGTCTTTAATAGAGCAAAGATATTATTAAAAAGAAATCTGAATTTAAAGAGTGAATATATTTAAAATTTTGAATATGCTTGCTTTTCCTGAATTAGTGTTCAGTTTTGAGGCAGTTGGGCAAAGAAAGGTACTAAGTCTAGAAATATTCATGTGCTAGTGACAGCCATGTTTCTCTCATCATGGATTAGAACACTATAAATGTTTTGAGATTTTACATATATCAGAGGCAAACACAGCCATATTTTTTCCTAGAAATTAATATAAGCCATTAGATAGTTCTGAAATCATAATCACTGCTCCCATAAATTGCTAAATTAGATGAAATATTTATATCCTTGTTATTCAAAAAAAGTGAATTTTCAACATTCAACTGCTGAGTAATGGCTGTTTGTGCAATGTTTCCACTAAGATAAATGAAAGTTTTACTCCTTGCTACTAGTTTAAAACTCCTTTGCATTTTTACACAAGAGCCCATTTTTCCTTACCAGGAAAGGTATGCAATTTGAACCATGCTACTCTTTATTCACAGTAAATCAATATGTGTCATAAGAGCAGAAAAGAAAGTAACATTACTCGCTATCATTGGACCTTCCCTTAGAGCAAGTCCTAGAAGGCATTGCCAGGTTGGGTTGCTATAGCAACAGAGCTCTGGTACCTCTCTTGCTTGGCTTGTTATAGTGAGTTGATTTCTACCACACAGATATAACCCAGAAGAATTTTTATGGTAAAGAAGAAATTACAAAGAATCAACAGCAATGTGTGTGACTTTTCCATTGATCTGTGATGATTTAATTCAGAACTAGTATAATGACTCTATAACATTTCAAAGCCCTTTGCTGACTTCCAATTAAATTATTCATTGCCTTTTCTTTAGGCTTCTTAAGTAGTCAGATTTCTTAAAATGTGAAGGAAAAAAGAATACCCAGACCCTTTAGAGTGTTAGCATGAAACCTGATATGGCTTTAACCAACTATGAAAATCTGCTATTAAAATGTCTTGAAATAATATTAATCAACCTAAAAGTATCAACAATTAATAAGAAGACTCAAGAAGACTATACTGGCAATATAAAAAATTATCTTTTGACTTCTTCTAAAAAGATATCGAGACAGAAAATAATATATCTTATTTTCTTATATAGGCCATATAAGCCATTTTGAAGAGTGTCTGACATACATGTAAACACCTAATAAATATTGTTATAATTTTATTACTATCCCAAAACAGTCAAGCAAACAAATTATATTCCTTTCCTTACATTACATAGCACTACTGATTATGCAATTGTAATGCCCTTTGTATTCTGAATATACGTAAAGTAAAAATGATATAAGGAATACACTACTATACAGCTGAGCCTTAAACATATTGTAAAAAGTTGCAAGTCCTTCTTAGAGGAATAACTAACCTTGTGAATAAAAATCTGCATTAATGGACATTCCATAGGGAAGCTGCTTGGAATGGAGTGTGTTATGGGTTTGGGAGACAGGGCCTAGATTTTGTGTATCATACTATTTACTTGAGACCTTAACCTAAGTCTTTGTCTTTTTACCTGTAACAAAAGGATAAAAACATTTTCCCAGCTAAGTGGTAGAGGATTCAGTGAGACAATGTATATAAAGCACCTGTTACAATGCCTGGCACAAATGATACTTTTAAAATTTTAGCTGCCTTTCCTTTAAAGTTTTCCAGTCATTTCCTTGAATCATAATTTCCAAATGGAACTTATAGGTAAAACCGAGTATAAATTCAGTATTTCTTAGAAGTACTTTGATATACATGGATTTTAATTCTGGAAAATGTAGAAAACTTTCATTTCCATATAATTCTATGTTACAAATTATTTTTTAATTGATTTCATTGATAATGTCTTTCCCAAAGTATGTTTTCATGACCCCCTAGCCCAGGATAATGCACTGGGGAAAAAAAAAAAAAAGGTGGCAGAGGGACCATTTCTACAGTCAGATACATTTGGAAAATGCTACACAATACATCTCATTCTAGTGATTAATAGATCACATTAGTATATTCAATCCTCCAAGAAATCCCAGATAAATAAATCAGTATTGCTTAGTGGTAAAGAGTGTAAATTCAGGGGTTAGGCTTTTGAACCTCACTTTCATCACTTATTCCCTTATAACCTGGGAAGTTACTTAACCTCTATGTTTCTCGGCTGTAAAATGGGAATGGCAACAGTGCTTCCCACACTGCAATGAGAGGTTAAAGTAAGATATATCACACCTGCTCAGACAGAGGCTGAGTCAATTATCAATAATAAGAGTTATTAAAGAAGCCTGTTTAAACCCATTACTATGACCCTTCTTCTTTATGAATTATATTTTTGAACATCTTCTGGAACTATAATTCCTTGGAACACGCTTTGAACAATGCTAAAATTAGGGTAGTGGTAAATTGTAATTAAGTAAAAAATTATTCATCATATTAGTGCCCAAAGCAAGTAGCACCAAAAAAGTCAGCTACTTCACAACATGTGACCCCACTGGCTTGCTCTCATGCTTCCACTATCAGAACACTAGAGCAACTGTGTTAAGTGTAAAGATCTTACCCCCATGGACGTTCTACTCATTAGAGCCATTTACACCCATTTCATGCATTATCACAGATCAGTTTATTGCATAATATTAGATTATTTGCATGTCACTAAAAATTGAGCCTTAAAGGAAAGAGATATCAAATGATTAAAGCCTTAATGACTAGCAGAGAGAAAACTAAGCATATGGCTTACTCACGGGGTCTGCAAAGAGAAGGGACATTATTAAGATGTTTACACATTTCCTAGTGCTAACGGAAAACAACTTGAGTGAGTTTTCAAAATGGAGAAATAAAATAGTACAGAACAATAAGGAAAGGTAAGAGGTTCATCCCAGGAAAAATATGGTACAAGTTCACAACAAAATGCAAAGCCCTCCCTGGTCTAGACAACACCATGGCTCCAATGAACTTCCTTACCCTTGTACAGAAGATTGGAAGCTTAGGCAAAGGACCAGAAAAATGAGCAGTCAGCTGATTAATCTGACACCTTTTAGAAATCCTTTTATTTATTCTCACATTTGCAACTGTATCAGGTTGCTGACTTCTCTTCTTTTAAAGAGTTCTTATTTTTCATCATCAGAAATAAATGCAAAACAGAAAAAAAATAACTCACTCATAATTTAATGACCTCTGAAAATTAAAAACCATTTTCAATTATTCCTGTTCACTTCAAGTCTTAATCATAATTATACATCATTTCTACACGGGTATTTTTATATGTAAACACAATTTCAAAGTCTGGGTTTTTTTCCACTTAACATTATATCTTCAGTTTTTTTCTCACAATGATACAGAGAAGTCTTCAAAACGATCATTCCTAGTACCTGAATGGTTATATTCTTCCATGATCAAACATGCAAGTGATTTCCAATTGTGCTGTTATATTGATACAACAAATCTCTTCCTTCATATAGTTAGTTCTTTCTTTTAGATTAGTGGTTTCAAACTTTAGTATGCACCAGAATCACCTAGAAGGCTTGTTGAAGCACAGGTGTCTGGACCTGGAGCTTCTGATTCAATAGGTCTGAGGTGAGGCCCAGGAATTTGCATTTCTAACAAGTTCCCAGGTTTTTCTGGGAACCACTTTAAAAAATTACTGTTAGATTATTTACATGGAATATTATCATTGTTGCATTGGGGTTGACAAATCAAATAGTATAGACATTTTCATGGCATCTAACACATATTTCTGAAAACCTTCCTACAAGCTTATTCAGCTTTATATTGTCAAGTGACTTCTCAATACTTGAAGCCCGGGTAGATACCAACTAACTGAATGAACAAAAGAACAAAGGAAAATTCTTACTTCTCTCCTCCTCAAAATCATAACATTAGGCTGAGATTCATCTATTTACATTTCAAAGATACACAGCATGGCTAAATAATAATATCTAAATCTCTGTTACTACAGACATCAGCAAGGAGGTTTTATCATCACTCAAAAGTCAGTGAAAAATAGCTGTTATATTTAAACCTTGGAAGAGAGTAAATCTGTATCTGTACCACACAGTTAGAAATTAGCTGCATTTAGCTTTGTCCACCAGATAGTTCAAAAGCAGTGTTGTTCATTGCAACGTGCAGGGCAAAAATCTGGCTATGAGAAATTGTGTTTGATAAACTAGAAACAAGAGAATTCCCACTTTAGCAGGGGATTATTAACATATTTGCTTAAAAGGCCACTGTCAGAAACCTTGGAGGTTTCCCCTTGTACTAAATGATTCTTTATATTATATATAATATATATAATATATTCTTTATTTTGAGATTACGCCTTCACCTTTAAATGGAGACCTGTGCATATAAACAAACATGTCTACATGAGAATATAGATGCATCTACATAAGTAACATTAGATAGCCATGTATGCAAAGTATCTATTCATACATTGGTTTCTAGAAACCCACAGACAAAACATATGCTTAGCAAAGATATCTGCAGAAATGTCTTCTGCATACTTTCTCTGTAATCTGCACACATTCTTAATTTTTTCATTCTTTTGTGTGGTTATTGTGTTGATTTGAATGCATAATGAGAAAATGTGTTCATATATATGATAACCATAAAACCATACATAAGTCAAGTCATTGGGTGTTGTCAACAAACTTTGGAATTTGGTTAGACATAAAATTGTTAACTCTGGCTCACGTTAAGAAGAGTAAATCAGGAGTAATTGTGTTAGTTATTAAGATGAACTGCTTGGAAAGTCAGAGAAAGCACCAGCAGAAGTGGTTCTTTCTAAATCAATACATGCAGAATTGGGATGAATGAAAAATATGTTCTGGAAAAAGGGCCACATTCCTAACTTTGAATATATGTTATTGCTGAGAACCTGATGGCTTTCCAAACTGAGATGGTGGCAGCTATTCTGCTAATAGATGTGTCCTCTATTAGACAAGGCAAGTGTATCCCTCAGGGCTAAGTAAGCAAACTGGGCTCCAGTTGCATTACTTGACCAGGTAACTTTAAACTTGTAATAAATTCATGGATTTTCTTGGCAGCATTGGCTTTCTCAAGAGGACAAAGTCAGAATGTCTTTGTAAAATATTTAATTCATGGTCATAAATTATGTACAAAAATCAGTAGAAGCAGTTTTTATGTTCAAATTTTAAAAACTTATCTAGGAATAATTTTAGATTTACAGAAGAGTTGCTGGGATAGTATAGAGGCTTCTTGTTATACTCCTTACCCCTAATGTGAACATTTTACATAAACACGAAACATTTGTTAAGAAACCAACATTGGTAATTACTATTAACGAAACTCTAGACTTTATTAGGATTACACTAGTTTTTCCACTAGTGTCGTTTTTCTTTTCCAGGATCCACTTTGGGATACACCATGTCTAATTAGCCTCTAGTCTATGACGGTTCCTTGTCTTTCCTTGTTTTTCATAACCTTGACAGTTTTGAGGAGTACTGGTCAGGTGTCTTGTAGAATGTCCCTCAATTTGGGTTAGTCTTAATGTTTTCCTCATGTTTGGACTAGGGTTATGGATTTTTAGGAAGAAAACCAAGAGGTGAGTGGTTCTTATCAAATCATATCGGTAGTTGACTGCTATCAACTTGATGTTGTATAAACTCTAGACATTCGGTTAAGGTAGGGTCTGTTAGTTTCCTCCACTGTAAAGCTACTGTTTTCCCTTTCCATGCTTTTGTTCTTTGGAAACCAGTCACCAAGTCCAGTCTGTGGGAGGCAAGATTATATTCCGCCTCCTGGGAGGGGGGTGTATCTATTGTAGTACTTGAAATTCTTGTCACCATCCGCCCCTCCCCACACCCGTGTATTATTCAGTTATTTGTGTCAGTATGGATTCGTGCCTATTTCTTTTGTACTGTGAGTAATATTTACAAATTGTTCCAGCTTGGCCTTTGGGAGTTACGTCAGGTTGACTCTGTGTGTCTTTGACCTGCACCATCCTTTTGACTTCTGAGCATCTCCATCCTTTCTGGTAAGAAAGTAGGAAAGTTGCTTCAGGCTCATCTTATATATTCCCAGACCCAGCCCTAGAATCAGCCTCTTTTCAAAGGTTCCTTTTATTGAAGAATGGTTTACAGTGGAACTTAGAAACCAAGATCTGGACACTGGATAGCTTGTTTCTACTGGGATATCACTGCTTCTGGACCCTCCCAGCAAACAGAGCTAGAAAATATGTGTATATTAACCCATGTACATGTACATATCTGTAATTATGTGTATATATATTAAGCTGAAGATAAGTTTGTACTGTCTTCACTTGAATTCTGTACAACAGGGCATATATTTAAGCTTTAAGGATGGTATTTTCCTTATCCACAGAATAAATTAAAAAACAAAATCACCCCCTAAAAAACTAGCTTTTAGCAGCTGTTTGCAAGACATATATTGATATTTTAAAATAATAAAACTATTGCCTTCAAATAAAAAAAAAAAAAAAGAGACTTATTAATAGAATCATGTATTTATGACTTTCTAAGGGATAGTGTTTTCCATGTCAGTGTTTTTTGGTGATTGTGCTCTATTTTATTTTTTTAAACAGTAAGCAATTTATTATAATATTAAAAATAAACCTGCCATACAAATCAGGCTTTGCATTCCTAGGTATTTACCCAACAGAAATTAAAGCTTATGTCCATACAAAGATTTATACATAAATGCTCATAGCAGCTCTATTTGTAATAATCTCTAACTGGAAACAACCCAAATGTCTTATTGATATAAGTGAATGAATGGACACATTTTAGTGTATCCATATAATGGAGTGCTACTTAGCAATAACAATAAATTATTAACACAGGCAACAACATTGATGAATCTTAAAATAATTATGCTGAGTGAAAAAAGCCAGAAAATAGAGTGTATACTTTATATATATATAAACCTTGGTAAAATGCAAACTAGTGTGTTCTCTTTAACTAAAAGTAAGTCAACATTCTTAATAGCTTGAAAGGAACCTAAATTGTTTTTTTGCATGGATAGGTTCATTATGACCACAGGAAGACATGGCTGCTCTCAGGACGGACAGAAAACTAGGAGACAGATGCTAAGGTACCATATATATTTCATTTTATGAAATAATGTGCATAAATGTATCCACTTACTATGTACTATGTCGTAAATATGACTATATTTGGAAGCCTTAGCAAAGAGGACAAAGTTTAAAATACTCCAGTGTTAAAAATGCAAATTTAAGAAACCCAGAACAACAATGCAGATACCAAGAGGCAATCATTCCCCTAGTGTGTCTGAGAATTTGACCAAAGGCACTCTCTACTTAATTCGGGTGTTCAAAGAAACTTAAAGTTAAGATATTAGCGGCAGCAACCATCTATCATTTGAAAATCAATACCTCTGAGTTGTTTTGACTAATAACTGCCAGTTCCTTATAATGTGTTAGTGCAGAATGACAATCAATTAAATATAGCCCCTGCCACAAATCCAAAAGTACTGGCCAAAGTGTGCACACATCAATGAGACATTTCTAGTTCATCCATTCAGTGCAGAGAAAAAAATAGGGAAAAATATGTGTTGAAAGGTGCATATGGCCTGCCTGTGAAATTTCAATTCCTGAACTCCAGGGAATGAGAGGTAAAAAGTCTCTAGGGATAGCCAGATACAAGAAAAGTTTTGGTAGAATCCCTTTACTCCATCAGGGTAGAAATGGACCCCTGACAAACCAAAAGATAAGAATTGAAATGAAAATATATTAATGGATATTTTCCTTTTTTGACAAGTAGTTTCTTTTGCAATTTAGGCAGTAATAGATTCTTTCTTTTTTAAAAATTAAGATTTAAAAAAAATGGGTCAGTTTTAAAATGAAATCTGTAAAAAATAGTACAAATTAAAAAAAAATTTTTTTTATTGTGGTAAAAGTCACATAATATAAAACATACTAGTTTAACCATATGTAACTGTGCAGTTCAGTGGCACTAAGTACATAAAAAAATTAAATATAAAATAAAATAAAATAAAATAAAAAAGAAAAGCTGATGGGGCCTGAACTAAGGCTGTGGCTTTGGAGAAGAGGTAATTAGAATGGCTGCTTCACTCAAAACTGATGAGGTTACAAGAAGGTAGGAGGGTTTAAAAAAAGAACCAAAGGAGAACAATAAAAGAAAGTGTTGTTATTCCACAGGCAAGGTCATGCTCCTCTGAGATCTTTAGTCCTTTGTTGGGGGAAATGACTGAATGGGCCCTTTGGTTACACAAATGTAAAATAAAGGTATGGTCTCTCCACCAAATGGGGAAGTTTCCACCAAAAAAAGAAAAAAAAAAAAGTACAAATTATATGTGGATGGAGCAAAATGAGAAAAAGTGAATGACTAAAATTCACTAAAACACTATTTTAAAACATCTATCACAGCAACATGATGCTATAACTTGCTGGGCCAATCAGTGAATAACCACCTTACAGTCAGTTCTCTTACTGCAGGCTCTCCTGGGACTATAGAAGCATGAAACTGCACATTATGTTCTACTGTGGTAACTGATATTAAATTCAAATGCTATCACTAATGAATTTGATGCAATTTTCTTCAGTAAACTGAGTCTCAATTCCTTTAGAAACAATACATGCATAGATTTCACCAAAAGGAAACTATTTACTGAAAAGAAAAATGGAACATCAAAAAATATTTTAAATGTTAAATATGATACACTTATGTTATTCACAAATATAGACATCAAATTCTTTGAGAGTTGACTAAATATGGAAGACCAGATACAAATAAATGTATGTAATATATATTTTTGCCTAAAGATATTAGGTTACATTAGAGGGAAAAACATCTAATTTATTAATCATGTGTTTTGTCAACACTTCCATTATAAAAAAGAATAATTGTTTAAATAAATAAAAGCCTATGTTTTGATTCTAAGCTCCAGGGCTTAATAGTCTCAAGAAGCCTGAGCTTCAGTTGAGAAAGGCCAACTTAGTAAAATTTAAACACATCTGTGGAGGTACTACTAAATCACCATTTATTAATGTGTTAAAGCAAAAGCAGGCTGGTTGGCTAAAATAAACATGTTATCCTTGTAACAAAAAACAATAAGTGATGACTGGGCCAACTGTCTACTCTAGGGAGGTCATTCTCCTAAACTGGTTCTCAAGCCCCTAATAATAACATATCATTATATCCCTTTCATTGCCTTTCCAAAGCAAAATAGCAACTATTACCTGAACATTTTTGTTAGATCAATAAACACTGACCTAATGTTAGATTAAAATACAAAATGATTGACATTATTTTTGAAGGCTAATTATAATTAAACTTTTCTTTAAATTACATCTTGTAGAGCCTTAAAAAATTGTCGTACAAATAACTTTCAGTCAAAAGTGGTCATTAAAAAGAAAACTTTACACTGGAAAAAATTTCTACTGGGTCATCACTGATTTGAGTATGTTAAGAATGTTCATTGATTGTATTAGACGTACACATCCAAATTATTCAGCTCTACAAAATAAAATAAAAAGGAAAATATTTTAACTTATTCAAATGACAAGACAATATAGCTTCTCGGAATCATAACCTCTATTCTTTAGGAAATGACTAAAAATAAGATAGAAGGACTCATACTTATTAATTGCAGATTTCTAGTAGTATATCAGTGCTTTATTTTTCACTTTCTTATTTTTGAAAAGAAGAATTCTTGGTCTCAGGAAAAGCAGCAAATGTATTTTGAGAGATTAAATTCTCTTGATTATTAACAAAACAGATCACAGCCTGAAATGTTACTTTATTGAGCCAATAATTACAGTCAAGGATTGTTCATGACATCTAGTCAGATTTTTCATTAGGATGATTGTAAAATGGATAGAGGCCACCAAATCATTCACTGGCACAGGCCCATGTTTCTTTATTCTAACCCAGGAAACCAGTCAAAAAATGGCAGTCATCATTTACCCGGGCCGTTGTAACGAGTTTTGACTGTCCTCACTCTGGTTTACAACCCAAACTTTTTGAAAAGTCATGTTCAAATAATTTGAACGTTATCAGGACCTATAGGTTAATCATTTCCCAAACTTGAGATATGGAAAGCCAGGGCAAAATACTGTTTTTATTACCCACTGAGGTAGATTTTCTTCCTTTGAAACTAAATGCATAGACAAAAAAGGAATTTGTTTTCTCTTCTTTTCCTCATTCTATTCGATTTCTATGACCTGTGTGGGGTATACGTTTGTGTACACATAAAAAAAGATAAAGTTCTATTTATTTAGCTGTCAGTGATAATTATGTATGATAATAAAAAAATTGTCATACCTCATGTCTTCAAATCCAATCGTAAGCACCATAAGGGAAGTTCCTGCTGCGT
>NW_006785581.1:3470757-3495857 GCF_000442215.2 Lipotes vexillifer | reverse complement strand
TCCTGCTGAGTTACTGGTCATATTTTCCCTGTAACCTGCAACTTAAGTCCTGTACATGCTCTGAAAGGACAAGCTGTCAAGTGAAAAGTAAAACTTTACCCTAATGAAGAGGATCTTCTCTCCCACTCGGTATCGTCCTTGCGAGAGCCTCTCCACACAGAACTTGCTCGGGCATTTGCAAGGAGGATCTTCAGAAATCCGTTTCACCTGAAATAGAAGAGCAGGCAAGTTCATTCTCCGTAATCAGGTTGCCTTTAGATTAATTTGTTCCATGGGTTCAAAGGCCCCTGAACCATTAATGCTTTTAAATTTGTTCTATATCAGACTATGGACACGATGTGAGCATAGACATATCAAATTAAATCTTAACTTAACTATGTAAAGGTCAGGCCCTGAAGGCACTTTGTGAAGGTCAATAGCTGCACTAAGGCATAAGCTGGATGATGACAGTGATAATGATGCTGGAGGATAATCACAAGCAAATCAACTGGCAGTGTAGGGATGATGAGGTGGGTTCTCACGTTTACAGGATTAAAAAGATCATGTACATTGGATTGTCAAGATAAATATATGGAGAACTAGAATACAAGGCACGTTAACATAGTCTATTATGATGAGGAAACATATAGACGTAGTCTATATGTTTCCTCGTCATAACTGTAATATTTTACTCATTTTCAAAATAAATGAGAATTTTAAAATTATTATTATTTAAAAATGAGACTATTTAACCTTATTTTGAATCCTGAGACTTTCTTTAAGGAGTCATCTCTAATTCATCCAGACTAATCCAGCAATTCACTCCTCAGTAATTCCCACCTGCCAAAACCTATTTCTGTAGCAGTATCTTACAATTTATATGTATTTTATAGAATCCATGTCTGAATATCAGATTTTCCCTATTTTATCTATCTCTGTACTCTTTACAAAACACATACACTAAATGATAAGTGCATAATGCTTATAAATAGTTGTGACTATTAAAGACAATGTATAGTCCATGATTTTAGGAATAAGGTTTATTTATTTATGTTTTCCTTGGTTGGGAACCTGCCATGCCGTGTCTCATAACTGTCCTCTCTTCAACTAACCAACCAACCAAACAACCCAAAAGAATAATATGTTGTGTTTTGAGTCAAAGTTTCCATGGAAGACAGATCTAAATAATATACAGCCTACATTTGAGAAGCTAGACAGAACAAATTTAAATTCTGAAGGGATTGGCTTGGACACCCCTCACCCAAATTCTTGCTTCCACAAAGATATGATTCCTAGAGTTTTGTTATCAAAGCAATTCAATCATTTCATCAAATAATTCAATGTCTGACTTCAATCAGTCTTCCACTAAGAAAAAACTGTGGGAAGAGTCACGCAGGAACTCACTTGCCTGTTGGAGTAAAGGACTTAAGCATCTTGGTTTCCCTAGAATAAGCAAGGTTCCAGAAAGTATGGAAGCATAAGACACTAGAGGGGAAAGCTAGAAATAGTGGGGGAATCCTGAAGCAAAACTTATATTAAGATAAGTTTGGTTAAATAAATAAATAATAAATGGATAAATAAGCACAGGGACCTAAAAAGGACACAGGAGGAAATTAGTGTGACAGATTAGCCTGGATTCAAAGAATTTTAGAGATGGCTTTCATTGAAACAGTGAGGGAACTGTCTAACATCGTTATGTGAGTGATTAGGTCCATGTCTTTGAGTTCTGAATTTTGCATACCATATGATACTTGGGCCATAGATATATCCACCCACTCCCCCAGTATTAATAGAATCCTACCCCTAGGGATTCCCTTCTATAATGCAGACCCACATTCTGGGGTGGGGGTGAGGTCACAGGACCAATGAATGTGTGCTGTCTTAAGTGTTGTAAGTGTTCCTCTATGTGTATCTCCTTCAATATGTACTTATAGACATGTTTTAAAAATATAAATGTGAGGAGATATGGTGACATATGTGTATGTATAGCTGATTCACTTTGTTATACAGCAGAAACTAACATACCACTGTAAAGCAATTATACTCCAATAAAGATGTTAAAAAAATAAATAAATGCTAAAAATACATAAATGTGTGTGTATATATATATAAATATATATATATATATAAATTGTGTTTATTGCATACTATTGCTAGAAGCAGTACAGTTTTCCTTAGCACCACAATAATTCCATGAGAAAAGAAGAAAAGGAGGGAGGGAGGGAGGGAGGGAGGAGGACTTTGGCCACCCTGAAGAAAAATCCAACAGTCAGCATCATAAAAGCATCTGGCCCAGACTTTAGGAGAGTCATGCCTGGCACAGCTTTACCACGATGTAGTAACTGAGCAGACAGTAAATTGGTGTTCAAGTGGTTCCTCTGCTAAGAAATGACAATCACAAGTACGGATGGAAAGTATTTCCATCTTGAAATGTTTTTAGACAAGATACAGAAACTATTGGTACCAAATGAAATAAAATAAAAGAAACACTTTCTCAAGTGGCCTGTCCTTCTCTAATGCCTTCCTAAGCTTTGAAAATATACTTGCTTTTTAAGATCAAGGGCTTTTGTGTGGCTGTGTGAGAGCTGGAAGCAGAAATGGAAGAGACAAGGCCAGGCTGTGGGGAGTTAAGTAAACAGTGACTGATGACATCTTGCTTCTTACATTACCTTGGGGTAAGTCAGTCTGGCAGGTTTTCTGGTTTTGGCCAGGAACCCAGCCAGCTTTCTGTTGAAATGGGATTTCAAGAGGAGCCTGATTACTCAGAATTATACTATCTCTCATCCCCAGACTGAGGAAGTTGATGGAGAAGAGGAAGAAAGTAAGAATGGCTTCTTAGAACTGTATTCAACTCATTGTGTGGGAACAGGCTCAACACGAGGGCACTAAACCTGACCCCATCATTTTATCACAGCCGAATCACTCTATCAGGACATCAGGGGAATAAATTAATCCGAATGGACTCCACTGTGTTTCTCTTACGATGTCTGGCTTGATTAAAGAAGTTGGGATGTATTATCCACATAAAAGGTCACCTATTTTGTTTTTCAATTTTCCACAATTCTCCTAAGTAGCAAACAGAGAAATGTGAGGACACATTGAAAGTTTCAAAACTGGCAGTTATTGTTGAAACTGTTCACTGGAATATGACATCTTAATGCAGGTCTGCGTCTCTTTCTTTTTCTTTTTTCTTTACTCTTTTCTCCATTTTTTTTTTTTTTTTACTCCCCTTCTTTATTCTCCTTCTTTTTTTTCTCTTTTTTTTTTTTTGATGTAAATAATAACTTTGCCAGAGTAGAAATAGCCAATAGTATTAACTAAACACAGGAACTTTGCAAGCAATATTTTATATCCCTATTCTAAAGAACATGTTGGAGTATATGAACTTCAACTCCCCAATGGCTATATATGCCTCATATGCAGTGAAGCAGTTGCCATAGGAACTATTTCCTTTTTATATCTGACATATGAAGCTCTGATTTAAGCCATTAGTGAGGTTCATATGTTTTTTCTCTCTGTTCCACTGTCCCTGAAATAAAACACTCAACGAAAAACTATCACTTAAACAGAATACAAATATTTCAAGGCAATTTCCCCAACATAGAATGAAGACTGTAAGAGGCTTCTGTGGCCAAATAAGCACGGAAAATTCCAGGTTAAACAAGATCTTATTATGGAACTCACTAGTGCCTTTGATATGCCAGAATGCATTGCCAAACTCTAGGTAGGGACTATAGGAAGCTGTATCTCTCAAACTAACCTAACCATGGAATTCTTTTTCCACGGGTCATCTGGTGGTGTGAGTGTTTGATTAAACATTCAAACTAGCATGAGAAATGCTAGTTTAAAGACTGTGAACGTAGTATTCTAGCTGGCAACAGTATAGAAATATCTGCTTAGAACATTTCCTACATTCAATGAAAACCCCTTCCACTATACAGATGGTTATGTTCCCAAACCCTGACAAACTTTAAAGCTTCTCTGAAACCCCCTTCATCATTTCCAGCTAAGAGAACAGAACCTGGAGTAGGGAAGAACAACCACAGAGCGACAGTCGTGCCATTTTGAAGAGAGTCCCTATCTCATCTACCTCTTCTGAACTGGAGTATAGGTAAAACTTTTCCAAAATCCCTTTCACAGTTGTTTCACCACCTTCTCCCTCCTGCCCTTCCTCTCCGGTTCTCAAGGATGAGGGATGGCCACATGTGAGACAAGCTGGTGAAGAAAGGGAACCATTCTAACTACTTTTCCCAGGCTCATGGAAATGGTTTCAAGGGGCAACATCTCCTCGCTCTGCAAAGCTACAGCAGAGCTGAGAAGTGCACATATTTCCAGAGCACATGGCCATTCCAGATAAATAGAAAAAGGGAGAGTCTTTTTTAAACTTTGATTACCCACATTAATAATTTATCCAATAAGCATGGTACTAGATCTAGCTGAATAAAATATGGTCCTTGTCTTTGAGAGCAAGGACCATACCTAGAGAAGAATAGGTATTTATGCCCAATAAGGTAAACACTTCATTAAATATATAAAAGTACTTGAGGTACCAAGGACAAATTTGTCAATTTTACCTGGGATGAGAGATGCCAAGAAAAGTTTTCTACAGAAGGCCACACAACCTGAATTTTAGAAGATGAAAAGGTGTCTAAAAGTAGATTTCAAAGATGAGCAGTGTGAGGAAGCCAAGTGAGGAAAAACACAGGGTATAAAAAATCCTTGGGAGTTTGGGATTAGAGTATAGGTTTACAATAGATACATCAGAATGCAAGAATGAATCCATAGGGCAAAAAGACAAAATGGGCCAGAACATGGAGGGCTTATGTGACACATACCTGAGTCTGGGCTTTACCCTGGATATTATGGAGCCCCTATACAATTTTAATCAATTCTGAGTTGCGTTTAGGTTGATTATACTGGTAGTAATAAAGTTCATGGAGAAGAATTTCAAGAACAGAGTGGTCAACAGTGTCAAACACCAGAAAGTGGTCTCATAATTTGAGGACTAAAAAATTCATTTGATTCAGTAATTCATTCATTAGGAGGTTAAGGGTCAGACCTCTGACTCTAATGCATTAAAGGAAGTGAATGGAGGTAAGAGCTGAGAGAAAAAGGCCTAAGATCAAGCATAGTAACCCCAGAAAAACACTTTTATGAGAGAAAGACTAAAAGGCAGATCTTACTCTAAAGTAAGTCTAATCAAAAAAGTATAATTGAGAGAGAAGAAAAAATTGTTCTCATCAATATATAAATAATGTGCCATTATCTACTATTAGTACAATGTTATTCAATTACCTTACAAAATAAAAATGAAACAGCAGGATTCAAGACATGTGGTTGATCCTTAAAAACATTCCTGTGATTTTAAAGTCCTTTTAGGTGTATTATTAAAATGCCCTGCTATCCTTTCATTTCTGAGTGGATTGAACAAAGGAAAACTAAAGTAAACTGGTATTGGATAAGATACCTTGATGGGCTAAGTTTATGTGGGCTACCCTTAGCAGAAATAGGAATTCTCAATCGGTCAGACAAATTGTTATATTTCTGCTCATTTAAATCTGCAATATAGGTTATAGTGTCACATGGAAGAAAGAAAAGATGGGGGAATCTTTCTTTCTGCATCCTACAGCACCAGTCGGCCATTTCCCCTGCTCTTTTCAGCTCAGACCCTTGGGAAGGGAACTCTCAGCTACAGGCTAGCTGTCCTTTTCAATCCTGCCTATTTCTTATAATTGGCATTATGGTTGGTGCTAGTCTCTAAGAACTCTCCTTGTGTGTGTGAGACATACTTCAGTCTGACATCTCCGAGGTTTCCATTTTTTATAAAACCCATAGGTTTTTTGACATTTACGCTCAAAACATATGTGCTGGGAAGTAAATGCACACACATGACACACTACTTAAGAGACAACAGAAGTAGCCAGAGAATTTTATTTCATCCTGTTTTTACTGTTACACCCAGAATCTGTTTTCTGTACTTAGGAGGGTATAATGAAAATATTTCCTAATCTGCCAAAGATGGTGACTCAAGAACTCTGAGGGATGGTGACCTCAGAGAGTTAGACAAAATTAGGTTGGAATCTAAGCTCCTCTCTTCCTCTCAGCAGGTATTTCAACTTCAAGTCTCAGGTTCCTCAATAAGAAACCTGCCCTAAAGATAACAAGAGCACCTGAAGAATACTGGCAGAACCCGGCCCATAGCAGGCTGTCGGTAAAGGGCAGTTATCTTCTCCATGGTATTTTGCTTTTCCTTCTTTAAAAATCCTCAAGTCTCATGCCTCAGGCTTCTTATCAGTGAATAAGGAAACAGGAACCAATAGTATCAAGGCTTAAGTGTTTTCAAAGACAATTTTCAGGAGGTTGACTTATTATCCTAAAATTTTAGATACTACTCAGCAGAATTCAGTGACACTTTATTTTAAATAAGTGGCTCAGTTTTGAATCTCAGAATGAATTGCAGGACTATAAACTTCCTCATAGGATTTTTTTTTTTTTTTTTTTTTTTTTTTTTTTTGTGCGGTACGCCGGCCTCTCACTGTTGTGGCCTCTCCCGCTGCGGAGCACAGGCTCCGGACGTGCAGGCTCAGCGGCCATGGCTCACGGGCCCAGCCGCTCCACGGCATGTGGGATCTTCCCGGACCGGAGCACAAACCCGTGTCCCCTGCATCAGCAGGCGGACTCTCAATTACTGCGCCACCTGGGAAGCCCCCCTCATAGGATTTTAAAATAAATTTCAATAACATTGGAATAGGTAAAGGTTAGACTGATAGAAGATTGTACAGAATGAGTTTTGAAGTTCAAAAAAGACCAAGTGTTGATAAGAAACTTGACCAATTTTACTTACTGCATCATCCAGTAAGTTTCCCGTACTCTTTTTTCCAGAAGACTTTGATGAAGGAGAAGGTGAAGGAGAAGGGGCAGAGAGTGTTTCTTCTTGTTCAATTTCTTTTTCCAACTTTATCAAACCAGGAGGCTCCACACCATACCTTTTTAAAAGACACCAGATCAATACACATGCGTAAGCTGTAATAATGATACACTTAGCCGTATGTTGCATCCAATTATACCATAGGACCAAATTGCTAACTTTTCAAAACAACATTAACTTTTCTCTGGCATTGAAATAGTATGTTCTTAAATTGGCACCCTTTTAAGCAGGGAAAAACACACACACCCCCATACATACATATATATATATTTATAGTTACATATACATACACATATATGTTTATATCTATATATGAACATATAAATGAATAGATGATAACATACTAAAAATAAATTAAAATACTCCATATAATATATTAATGAGTCAATAACATGAGTTGCCATATTAATTTAGTCTTCAGCTTTCAGATTTACTAGCTTTAATGATATTAGTGCTATAATTGAACTCCTATTTTGAATATAAGCTTGTTAAAAATGGAAATAAAATCAGAGAGTCAGAGTCAAGTTGAAGACAGCAATTTCTCCAAATAAATGTCCTTAAATGAATTAATAGTGAAGAAATTCACTCTTACTTGTATATCTTTATGGACCCAGAACAAGGTAGAATGGGTAATACAGTACATTGGTTATGTTTTTAAGACCAACATAATGAAGGCATGTACAGTATTACTGAGAAAGATAATGAATAAAGAAACAAAAATAATTTAGAATAACAATATGTTAAAAATTATGTGTTGTAAATTATAAATGCCACAGCAGTTCAAAGACAGAGATGTAGTTGTTAACAGCATTCTAATCTCCCATATTTTCCTCAGGCTAAGTTTAAATTTGGTTTGGTTTCCTAGATGCATATCAATTGTACCTAGGTGAAGAAAGCCAAAGATAATTCCAGAATTTGAGAATTGGGAAGGATCTTTGGGTTCATGTAGTTATACCCTTTCATTTTTACAGAATAAATAAAATGGATCCAGAGGAAATATAGAATGAGCTAGGAACAGAATAAAGATGCAAATCTAGGTTTTCTTACTTCAGGTTTTCTCTGACATGTTAATCAGGTGATCACATGTTAGAAAGAAGAAGAAAAAGTCACTTGGAAATTTTTTAAAAATAGGCTGTGGATTACCTACAAAGTAAATAACCTATATAGAGAGAATAAATATGCTGGCAATATGTCTAATACCTCAGAGTGAGTGAATAGTATATTAAAACATCATTAAATATAAAAGCTTAGGTTATCGTCATCCTGTTCTAATGGCTTGTTATTTTAACTGACATCATCACACACGTCAGGTGGCCTTTGAGAGCTGGAAAACTTATATCAGAATTCAGTACAAAACAGTTTAAGCTGGCACAACTCAAATAATAATTGCTGTTTTGCTAACTGCCTCTAGTGAACAGAGTAATTTTTAGTTACATAAATCATTAGCTAAAAGACTTTAGGCACTATTTATCACATTTCAAACCTTTTATACAGATTAGCCAGTTAACAGGACATTTGTAGAAACATGCAATAGACCGCAGATTCTATAACAGTAGAGACTGTCTGATTCACAGCATACCTAGCAGCCAGTGTAGATCCTGGTACACAATAGATACTTAATAGCTACTTTTTTTTTTTTTTTTTTTTTTTTTTTTTTTTTTTTTTTTTTGCGGTATGTGGGCCTCTCACTGTTGTGGCCTCTCCCATTGTGGAGCACAGGCTCCGGACGAGCAGGCCCAGCGGCCATGGCTCACGGGCCCAGCCGCTCCACGGCATGTGGGATCTTCCCAGACCGGGGCACGAACCCGCATCCCCTGCATCGGCAGGTGGACTCTCAACCACTGCGCCACCAGGGAAGCCCCCAATAGCTACTTTTTTTGAATGCAAAAAATTTCCATATTCTCATATAACAATGAGTTCAGGCTCCAAAGATGAATTAGATTTCATTGTTTTGGACCTTTAAATGCATATCACTTTAATAAAACATATCGACATTAAACGTAAATAAGTGTTTTACCCCCCAAGAATGTTCTTCTCGAAAACTTTAAACCGTATTCAAAACTAAAATACATTTTTAACTTTCTAGCACTCATTTATTACACTTAACTCAACCCAGCATCTCATTACTGTTGACAAGTACCAGTAATATACACCTGAAGATGTGGGTATCATTCTTCCCTGAGGCAGACTTGAGCTAACTATGCCATTAACCTACTCTTTAAATATAGCAAATCACTTAATCTCTAAAAGTCTGTTTTCTCTCAGGAAAACACAGATGAAAGTGGCCTGTCCTAGAGGTCTGATGTAGCAGGAGAGAGACATTGGGAGGGAGGGAAGGAGGGAGGAAGAAGAAAGTTAAAAGAGCAACTGTTACTGAACGTCTTCCATGTGTCTGGAACTTTTGGGCATCTTGACGTACAGTATTTCTGAGCCTCAGTTTTAGTTCACTGTAAAATGGAAGTTCTAATTCCTGTGTTTTAATACAGTTAGAAGGAATTAAAACAGTAGCCATTACACTCCCAGTACAGTGTCTGACACATGGCACCATCTCTGAGACGGCTGTTGATAACTGATGTATCAAAGCTTGCACAACCAGGACACTGCAGCATTGAGGTCCTTTTGCCAAAGTTTTAACTTTTTAAAACATACCACCCAATGAAATTATGTAACAGCCTCAAAATTAAGATGTAGTGTTATTACTATTGTTATATTATTACTATTGTTGGTATCCTTTACAAAAAAACCCACCATAGGCTTTCTTTAAATTAATTTTCCTAGAATTGTAGGATGGCAGGAATATGTTGGTGCTGGAGCATAGCAGAACAAGTTATAAATTCATTTTTGCTGCTAACTCGCTGGATGAACTTCAACAGGCAACCCTTTTTAATCCCTCTAGACTTATGTGAATTCTTAGTTCCAACAAGGTATAACATTTTGCTACATTTAATTTTCTCAAGGTAATAACATAAACTGGGCAGTGAAGCTAGAGGAATTTAACACGCTAGAATTCACAGCCAATTAAAAGTCAATCATAAATGAAAACATCATATTTGAAAGTATAAATTGGGTCAGTTGAAAAATATGATTTCATTTGTGATTGTAGCTGGATTCATGCCACCTTTCAGGAGCAGGCTGGTTGGGTTGCACAATTTTTTCTTTTTCTTTTTTTTTTTAACAAAGTGAAATAATAAGTAACAACAAGCTCCACTCCATGTTGAATACAAAACAAAATTCGAATGAAGTTGGTAACAAAGTCATACATGGAAAACTTTGCCCTGGAGATTTTTCTTTATCTGGGAATGCTGAAAATTAGCTATGCCACTGAACATAGAAAATCAACACTAAGCCCCAAATTTCTGCTTATATTGGCTTTTGAATACTTCAAGCTGCTTAAGGTACAGTCAGCCAGTCCTGAAATACACACTTCAATATGATTCATTGGCTTCCTGTCTGTCTGGAGGTGTCAACAGTCTGTAAATCACGAAATTCCCCTTGGGTTGGGGGCCTGCACCTGAAGCCAGCTTAGTCACCAGTAGGTCTTTTTTCTGCTCTCCAAAAGGCTGCTTCATTCTGGTTTCCATGATTAACTCTATACCACTCTACATTTTGATTTTGTTTATAAGGTTTTCAAAAATTTATAGCGTTTTCTATTCTTGTCCAACTACAAGATTTCAAAGCTTTGCGGGAGAAGGGGCAACTGTTGCTTTCAAACTGAATAAGGGTCAACTAAAGATAGCAAGAAGGTTGAATCCACTAAAACTAAATCTTTGCATCTGTATACCCCAGTGATGTGAAAGTAGGGGGAATACTGAAAGGGCAATATCATATTATAATTTTTTGGTATCATTTCAAAAATGCATAGTGCTAGGGTCATCTTATGGTTAATAACTTTATGATGAGATCTTAGAAATGGACTTTTCATTTTTCTGGCACAGGATATAGCTTTTGAGATTGGTCTAGATGAAATAATTGAGCCCCTAAACTAAGCCCTGAACTAGAAAATTTACTCAAACTATTTACTAGACTATAATTTTCAAAGAAAAGACATCTGGAGCCTATTTTACTAGAGTTGGAGGGATAAAGTTTAGAAACTCCCCCTTCTTAAGGCATACAACAGATAGTTTATAGACTCTTGCAAGATGGTTTTTGCCCCATTTTTTGTTCTGTTTTAAAGTTATTTAAAGACAGATTTAAATTTGGATGGAAATTTCACTTATATGAAAACAAATTTTATCCTTAGCAGTCAGAGTCAAGCTCTTTAAATAGGATGAGTTAACTAATAAGCCTTGTATAAGAATATTTTCTTTTAAGTAACATTTCATTAAGGCATGGGTTAAAATAGGAGACTAACAAAAATATTCACAAAGTATATTTCTTTTGAATGGTCATAAATTTTGTTGAAAATGAAGAAAACACTCAAAAATAAAAATATAAAAAGCTTCCCTCTGATGTTGACTATTCATCATAGCCCCAAACCAAAATATCAAAAGTTTTTTTTAGTTTTATCATAAAGCTAATCTTAATTCTGCAGTCTTAAAAAAGGTTGAATTCATAGTAACCTTTTTTAAACAATGAATATCAAAGCACCCTCATTAAAAAGATCTTTGAGGTTTTATTGACCTGTTTTTGCTGAATGTTTTATTTCGCAGAAGGCAAACATGCATATTTTACACACAGAAACTGACATGGTTTCTGAAAAATTAACAGAGGGATTTCACTCTCCAGTGATGACAGCTCTGTTTAGTTGAAAATAAAAGGAAGTTTCACCCATGAGAACAAAAATAAGTGGTCTCATTCTCCCACCCCACAGCTCTCAAAGGAGCTTCACGGAGTGTTCCCAGGCAAGAGAATACAGCAGGGAATTAGAAATATTTAGTGAATCATTTCTAAAGTGATGTTGATGCTTTTAAGATGACATCTATGTAAATTTGAGAAATAAATGTTTAGAATCAAGTGTAAAGAAACGTCATCTATCAGTGGAAAAAACACAAAACTCACAAGGTTGTACTGGGATTTTGTTATGGTCAAACCTCATCTGTTGTGTGTACAAATTAATGTGATTCTTGAGAACTCTCCAAATAACCACTTCTGGTTTTGTCTAATGCTGTCTTAATTCAATAATTCAGTAACTCTGTCTTAATTCAACTCCATAGAGGAGTACAGGGAGGAGGAAGCACACACACAATGATCTAGATAAAGGTTTAATATATCTAAAGAAAAAATTCATAGTAAAATAAGATGGAATGATGAATTTCCCTTTTTTCCTTCAACGATTATGCTTCAACACAGGGCTAAGGTAGTGATGTTTGGGTTTATTGGGTTACTGTTTTTAAAGCACAATTGAACTTCCATTAAAATTTTGATAAAATCTTCAAATGTGTACAGAGAGAAACTTAAATAGACATTTATACTTAAATGTTCAATCTATCCATTTGGCATTCAGCTGTTTAACCTTATGCTGCACACAAAAGTGAGGCCCTGAATAATCTGTTAGCATATTTTTTTCTTTTTCATGGTAAGAGTGCAATATTTCACATCACTTAAGTAGGTGAAGAAGATAAAAGGCAAAATTTACAAATTGAATATTGTAATGTGTTGTCTTAATCCTTAGATCACTGCTTTGTGAAATTAGTAATTTTCTTTTGTAATGTGAATAATCTCTGCTTTTATCACATGGTCATAAAGTGAGGTCAGAAATGTAGCCACCCATTCTTATTAATAATAATAATAATGATGATGATGATAATAATAATAAAGAAGGCAGAGGAAACTTTTGGAGGTGATAGATATATTTATGGCATAGATTGTGGTGATGGTTTCATAAATGTAGACTTATATCCAAACTCATCAAGTGGTTTGCATTAAATATGTACATCTTTTTGTATGTCAACCGTATCTCAATAAAGTGGCTTAAAAAAAAAAATTGGGGCTTCCCTGGTGGCGCAGTGGTTGAGAGTCCACCTGCCGATGCAGGGGCATGGTTCGTGCCCCGGTCCAGGAGGACCCCACATGCCGTGGAGCGGCTGGGCCCGTGAGCCATGGCCGCTGAGCCTGTGCGTCCGGAGCCTGTGCTCCGCAACGGGAGAGGCCACAACAGTGAGAGGCCCACGTACCGCAAAAAAAAAAAAGAAAAAGAAAAAGAAAAAGAAAAAAAAAGAAATGGAGCAACCCAGAATCTCAATTTTAAAATATTTGGGGAAAAACACACACAAAGCACTTCATATAATGCTTCACCTTCAAATTGACCAGACCATTATGATTCCCTTTCATTAACCAAGATATTAATTTGCAAGGGGCAATTCTTGACAAGACTCAGAGCTGGAGGAAAGGTGATTCCTAAGGGAATTTTGTCATTGGATAGCACGCCTTCTTCTTTGATGACTTGGTCATAGCTAAAATGTTTAGTTCAGCAAGATTCCTAACAGTGTTCAGATAATAAAGAGTATAATTACAAAAAAAATAATAAATCCAGAAAATAGGTAAAGTACACTAAGCAAGAGGAAAATGACAACTCCCAGCTAATTCTGTAGATAGCGCCACTCTTTTTTACCTCTATCACAACTTTCAGAATCATGATGCCTGTTTGATCCACATATTTAGGTTATCAAAGCACCAAAATAGAATCTGGCATTTCAGAATATTCTAATGATATAATTAAAATAACCAAGTAAACAAAAAGTTTTCTGCCTAATCTCCTATTACCCAGGAACTCTAGACAATCTTTCTTTTACTCTAGCATTTCAGGGGCAGCAGCTCATTTACTGAGATTTTACTTTGTGTGTGTTCCTCCCTCCTGTATTTTTAATATCACCTTTCTTAGGGGATATCTGCTGAGCCCAAGGACTCAAGGCTGAGTCCTTTGACTCATTCATAGCTGTTTGTCCTGCAGGCCAGAAGGCTTAAGCATGGTAGAGGAGTGGCTTACCGGAGTCCTAAAAGCAACAGGTACCTTTGTCTTGCTCCCTCTCAGAACCCAAGAAAGTGACAGCCTTGAAGGGGAATGGGGTCCTAAGAAACAGTCAGATACTATGGACTATGCCTGAGTAGTAGAGACCTGAGTGGTCAGAAGACAAGGAGACCCTCTCCAGAGGCTGTCACACAATATAGCTGGGAAAGGTGTGGGAGAAAGTAGGGACATCCCTAAATGTCTCAAATTGATTTTTTTCACTCCTTATTGAGTGGAGCCTCATTCTTATTTAATTCAAATGTTTTAAAATTAAAACAATCTCTCTCATCCAATTATTATGATAAAGTAAAATCCATACCTGATGAACAATTTGTTAAGATTATGTTGACTATGATGCTTTAAAGAACTTGGGGTTACTTCTTCTGATTACAGTGAATTTTCCACTGGCTCAAAAAGAGGGCTATTCATTGGCAGCAAGTTTTCTACCCATTGCTGTAATTTGCTGATGTGCTCACCTTGTCTTTTCTTTTCTTTATAGCTCTCCCTTTGAGAATTAACACCCAGAGCAAACTCTTACTTTGTCTTATTGGTTCATCTGATCTCAATGCTAGAAGTATAATCAGATCTGGATGAGAAATGAATTCTAATTAATTCTGAAGTTTTATTTTGCTTCAAGATCTATTCAAACATTTATATCTTCATTTATAATTCTTTGGGCTTTATAAAACTGTCAGAAGCCTTGTTTGAGGATTTTCAATGTAATAAGGAGAAGACATGAAACCAAATCAAGTCAGCTGAGCTAATAAAGTCCCTTCCCCTGCTTATTTAGCTACAGTTATGATTTCTACAATTACTTCTTGTTTTTCTTTTCTAGAAGAAGAAGATTCCAAAGATATCTCTACATATGAAGGATAATATTCTATCTTTTTCCAATCAAATTATGGAGAATAATTTTAAAACTATCCATCCACTCAGGAGTAGAAACCAAAAGAGCTGAGGGATGAGAAGTTAAATGGGGAAAATGAGAAAAAAGGAACAAAAGAAGAGGCTGAAAATTATTAAAGAGTAAACAGGAAGAGAGGGGTGAAGGAGCTGAGAAAGAGAGAGAATAATGGGAATAGACTTTCCACTAAGGAAAGCATAATTGTCACATACAATTTCATGTACAAGATCCTCCCCAGCCTCCCAAGAAAGAGTTGCAAGGAAAATGTATTCAATTAAAGGATATTTAGAAAATGCTTAAGCATAGTGACTTTGACAATAAGGCCACGATGCTAACAATATTGGTGGTCCAGTTTTTTAGTTTGAACAATTGCTCTCAAGACGTTCATACTGATCATATTTGAAGGAGTTGCCTCTCAACACCTAGGTTAAACATCAGCGATGAAAAGGCAGCAAGCTTCTCAGCTGCTTGGATGCTGAGACGGTCGAGTCATAAGTAGCGGCAGTAGTATGACCTACCTGGCTGCAATCCGGCCAAGCTCCAGCAAACAGAGACACACTTCTCTGGGTTGCTTGTGGAGGACTGAAAGACAAGACAAAGGTGGACACCTTTACAATAGAAAGGACAGTAAAGCAGCTCAATGGGGAGCAGGATGGACTCCCTCACCGCTCATGGTCCCAGTAAATGAGCTAGTCTTCATTCTGACATTCATAATAACCATCCAATCCCACAGTACAGTTAATAGCTTTACTGAAGTCCTAAAGCAGTTTTCAAAACTCTTTGCCCAACTTCCTCCCCAAAAGCCATGAGTCTCAGGAATCCCACCCTGAGAATATTTTCTTTAATTAGTTAATATTTGTAAGTCAATATTGGAAACACATGTAGCTATAATTATGCTATAAATAGTTGATGGATACTTAAAAACAGACAGCAAACATAAGACTATGAAGCAAAGTCTGGTCTTTTAAAAATCCTAACTCTATCTTCACCAGTGGTTTTAGCAGAAATAATGCAATGAATAAGGATTAAAAATTACACATCACGGTCCTTTGTTATCCTCCAAACAATAATGTCAAGTGAGCCCTCTGAAACTTGATGTCTTCTCCTAATGAAATTTGATTAAATGATACTTTAGAAAGAAACACTTTCAACTGACTGAATTTTGTAAATATGTACAAATATATACCATCAGCCAGTTTTGCCCATAAAATGAGCAAATTAGAAAATGGTTCTTTGCATTGATATTTCTTTTCTAATATAATATGATTACTTAATAAAGCTGCTTTATCAATTGCTCTGGACACATTCAGTAATGTTGACAAATCATACTTGCATTTGTTGAGCCTACCAGAGGAGTATGTACTGCTTATACTTTTTTCTTTTTAAACTAAGATTAGAGAATTTTTAAAATGTTATTATATACAGCACCTAACAACAGATATTGGGGGGAAAAGATTGCATTGAGAATGGTCTTTACATAGACACAATATCCTGATAAAAGAAAATACTAGCTTATTGAGAAACATTAAGAAAAACAGCAATATTGCTTCAATTCTTAAACATATAATTTTATAGTAATTTAATTTCCCAGCTTTATTCTATTCCCCCACTTAAATATCTAATTCCTTCTCTCCACAGGTTATGGCAATGGCAATATTTGCCACTGACACCAGAATGGAATTTGTTGGGAGTGTGTGGTGAATAGAAAAATACATTTACTTAAATTATAAAAGTATATGATTTCACTTGGCTTTAAACAAACAAAAATTTATTATCTTGCTATAAAATGTCATCTTTAAAGCTTTTAAAATAAGTTCTAATATCATCAGCAATGTTCATTAAAATAGAATTGACTATGGGAAATCTGAATTACAGAATCTTTCCATTCTTGGTAATATAAATTTGAGTTTCAGCTAACGCTTAGTGAATTGTCATAAAATCCAGGTTGGGGAAGTCTAAAATTACTTTTAACTAAAGGGCCTTAAAGCAAAGGTATTTACTACCTCCAATTTCAAGTGCACCATTAGCTGACTCTGGCTAAATGATACAACTTTCGATATATTAAATCGACTTCAGTGCAATGAAATGTATGGACTATAATATCACATAGGCATCAATTTCAAACAGAGAACAATAACAAAAATCACACAAAAAAAGCAAACAAATGAAAATCAATCTTCTTGTCTAGATAATCAGTTTCTTCTGATTTGGACTTTTTTTATCCTGTCCATGGTACAAAATAACAAACAGGAAAAAGGAATACATGAAAGCTGAGGTGAAGAATATGTTTAAGGCCCTGCTAATACCCTCATCTTCAGTGAAAGCTGTGTGAAGCAAGTAGCTAAAGCTCAAGGAGGCTTGGATACAATCTCATGCATTTTGTGATGGAAACAGTGTTAAAATATGAAAATTATTAGTGAACTGACCAAACTGTGCCAATATGCAGTCAACACCAACTCTAAAAAGCAACACCTGACTCAACTATCATGATTCTTTAATCAGCGTATTGTACTTATTTTGAGAGTATGTAAGAATTGGAAGTAAATACCAATAGATACATTCAATGGAAAATAAAATTCATTCTGAAGAAAAACAGTAATGTTGGTAATGTACAAAGGACAATGTGATATG
This sequence comes from Lipotes vexillifer, assembly GCF_000442215.2. NCBI lineage: Eukaryota > Metazoa > Chordata > Mammalia > Artiodactyla > Lipotidae > Lipotes > Lipotes vexillifer. The sequence continues at coordinate 3,478,469 of NW_006785581.1, read as the reverse complement.
TAGGATGCATTGTTATTGTGTATTCAGCTATCAATTTAAAACAGCCTTTGCAGGCCAACATTAAAATATCAAATCTACGATGGACTCATTAGAAAATCAATTTGGCAAACTGAAAAGTAACTGCATGATTCTCCTTTTTATATCCTTAACAGAACCAGCTTATAAAATTTAAGACAAATAAACATCTCACTCAGCATCATTCCTTAGGAAAATGATAATAGAAAGATGTTTTACTTCCCCATTTTCTTGGAAGTGTTATCTTTAATAAAGCAATTGCTTTGTTGCTTCAAAACACACCTATAATATTGTCTCACTTGTTAATGGCAATTTGAATATTGGGCATATCATGCCTGATCCATAATGGCCAAAAATATCATGTTTGATGACTTGTAAGCAATGAATGAGTTAAATCTGCAGAGAGGCATAACAGCACACTGACAAGAACAGAACAGAGTAATTACTCAGTAAACACTATGTCTCAAATTATCAAGGATGATGACAATTATGCCGTGATGATAATGGTTGTGACAATAAACAAACTGAATAAAGGCTAAAATCTTACCTAGCATATTTAGAAAAGGCAAGAATTTAAATTATGTCAAAGTTTATCTAATTGTAAAAGCAAACACTCTTACCTTATTCTATAAAATTAAATTCAAGAGTCTTTAAGTAGTATCTACATTATACCAAAGAGGTGACTGTGTTTGGTTTTTGCACTCAAGAAAGTTCTAAACTAAAGTTAACAGATGGAAAGAGAATAGTGACCATGGGATTCGAGCCACAAAGATCTGGGTCTGAGTGTGAGCTCTAAAATTTACTAGTTTGTTATTTTGGGAGATTATAAAATCTCAGTTTTCTGAGGGAAAATAATGGTGTGTATCTTGCAATATTTTTGTGCGGATTTAACACAATATTATTCGTGTTATTCCTAGCCAATGTTTGGCACATAGAAAAGAATTCCCAAGGTTAGTTTTCTTTCTTTATTATTATTTTTGTTGTAAATTATTTGCTTAAAGATTATCTTCATTTAGCTTAGTTAATATTAATACACTCATTTTTTTTCCTATAAGCATTTTTTTTGTCTGTGCACCTGTCATGTGTAAGCCACCATACTAAGCAGTGGAAGAAACTTCAGAATTAAAAAAACTACTATGGATAGATGTGTATAATTTAAAGCAGTTATTATAATGAGTGTATTTTGAATATTTTGTCATTTATATTATATCAGAAATAGTTAATTCTAAATTTAATCAAATTTAAGGTTAAGTAGGTCAATTTGGCCGGCATATATAGACAGATATAAAGGAGAGAGCCTATCATTATTATGGGTTTGTGCTAAGCATAAAACTTAAGTAACAATTACATTAGAACATGTCATTTTATCAAACACTAAACATCTTACTGTCAATTTTTCTGCATCTCTGGGAATAAAATAATTTAGATGAACCCATTTTCAATAAGTTACCTAAGTTGATTATATATTGTATATATGAATGCATGTTTTTGTCAGGATGATTAGAAAGACAATTTTTAGTATATTGCATTTGAACTAAAGCCTTTATGCTGAGTTGTATGTACTACTCATTTTAAAGACATTTTACTGATTTGTCTTTTCAAAAATATAAGGAAATTTATACTTATATTGAGGTTTATGGTAGGAAACATTTTTTCACTCTATCATTACAATATTGATATGGTCTTTTGTTTTGAGTTATGGTTAGAAGAGGGGATCACTATGGCTTTCTTTCCTCTGAACAAATTCTCTTTAAAACAAAAAGCTGTCTAGTCACTGGTGATTATTATGCAAAAGGTCTTATCATTGGAGGCTTCTTTTTAAATACGCAAAACTGTTTCAAAGAAAAGTATAAGGCAGAACACCTCTGGGGAAAGCAACACAGATCCCTGTTCAAAATATGTGGCAATCTTATAACCTAGATTCTGTTAAAATCTCATGGGCATCAAATGTCAAATGGAATGCTGCTAGCTCCAGGAATAGAAAATGAGACCTTCTGCTAAGGCAAGGGGTAGAGTTTTAATGTCACAGAATCTGCAAGGATAAAATGCATTAGACCATGAATGTATAGTTTTCCTATATATATTAAGTTTCAACAGATGGACAAAAAATGAAGATAAGAAAATTTCATTATCTCTTTGGTTTATATACATTAGAGGCAATAATATTCATTTTGGTTTTAAAGGAAACTATGTTTTAGATTTATATTTAAGAAGAAATTTGCAAAACTTTTATTTTTGACTGAATATTAAATTGTGAAAATATCATAAAGTTAATAGCTTCCCACCTCCCCAGAGCAGAGAACAGATTCTCATACTCAGAAAGAGTGACATAGTAGAAGACATTAAACTAGATGTCAGAAGAGCTGGTTTTACTCCTTTGCTACTTAAGTGATGGTCCACAGACCAGTAGCATTGGTATCAGCTGGGAGCTTGATAAAAATGCAAATTATTGGGTCCCACCCCAGACGTATTGAGCAAAATTTACATTTAAGCAAGGTTTCCAGGTGATGAATATGCACATTAAAGTTTGAGAATCATTATATTAATCAATGTTATGATTATTACAATAAACGTCAATTATAATTCTATATCTATTTTGGTTAAAATATTAAAATGTGATTTGATATATGGAACATGTTCTAGAAATGTTTAAGATAACGGTGATGATGATGATGATGATTATGATGATGAAGATGATGATGAATGGAGGAAAAAATAATTTGTGAATTGGATTAGCCCTTAATGGGTATTATGGGCATTTATCACCTACCAGGATCTATAAGGTACAAAAGATGCCTCCCAAGAAAGTAAAGGGATGGCTGTCTACATCATGTCACTCCCAGAAAGTCACACGCAGAAATCCTTGAGTTTAAAGGTAGGGAGCAATTAGGAATAGCAAAGAAATTTAGGTGCCTTACAACTGATCTGAGAGAGGCTAAAGAGAAGAAAAGGCAAACAAGAATAAACCTCACAAACTCATGAATGCTGAGTGTGTGTGTATCCAAATTTCTCAGAATCACTGTTTGCATTATAGCAGCCATATAATTCACATAAACAAAGAGAATTCATTCATAATCTTATCAGTGATGGAAGATGTATAGAATAAAATGTAGTTAATTGCCTTTGCCACTGTCAAAAAATGTCCCAGAGCAAGGAGTGCCCTTTCTGTCTCTAGCACCCAGACCTTATGTGAAATTAATGGATTAAGTCACTATCACTCAGAGCAGCAATAGGAGTCAAGAGTCTCTTCTAATTTGGTTTTTATTTATATTTTACTTTTCTTTTTACTTGAAATCATCATATGAACTTCTAAAATTAACTCATACGAAGCATAACTTTCTGTAACACAGGGACATGATCTTTGAAGGTTAATGAAGCTGAATTCAAATCCTAGCTGGGTCACTGAGAAGTTGTTAATATTGGGCAAGTTATTTAATTCTCTTGGTCCTAACCTAGCGTTTTCATTATAAAATGGTGGTTGTTGGGAAAGTAGCTATGATAGCACATGTGCACAGCTAGGCTACCCGTATTGAGCATATAACTATTGCTATTTAATATTGCACAGTGAAAATTTGATTCTGGGAAAGCTAAAAGGCTGTCCCCTTTCCTAATTCAACCCTGACTCCATCAAATCCTTGATACTGGGAGACATTTTATTCTCTCAAGGCGTGGGCCATAGCCGCTAGGCCTGCACGTCCGGAGCCCGTACTCCGCGGCGGGAGAGGCCACAACGGTGAGAGGCCCACGTACTGCAAAAAAAAAAAAAAGATGCTAATAAAGTACTTTATAAGAACAGGTGTCAAAAAATCCAAAGTCTAAAATAAATTGTTCCTGGGGAAGAAATAATGTGAATATAAATGACCCAGAGCTAATTTGGTATCCTGAAGTTGTTATTCTACATTAATATTAATAAAAGTAATATAACTTTTTTTCTACAGAAATACTCTTATAGTCCTCAATACAGACAACAACAACACCAAGGGATGATTTATCAAACACTGGAAGGCAGGCATAGATTCTTTTTCTGATGCAATATGTATAAAACAGAAAATGTTAATGTTTAAAAATCCACACACAATCCTTTTCACTTTCGTGCAACATCAGACCAATACTGTAGGTAGGTCAGTGCTTGACCAGTGTTCAACAGAACAAAGAATTGTATAAAACTACTCTCCAGAGTCATGCATCAAAAGAAGACAGTGCCACACAGCAAACACAAATACAGAAAATAAAAATAAAAAACAAATCACACACATTTGCATGCTAGCACAGCAGATAGCAAACCCTTTTCTTGCTGAGTAGATTCTTTCTCAGAGAAATAGATGAAGAATAGTCACTGGCCTCCAAATCCTATAATCATCCAATAACATAATAATATTGACACAATTACAGCAAGCAAAAAAATGTGCATTTTTCAAATATTCCCTCCCCCATCCTTTTATCTTTGTCCATCTTCCAGCTCACCGGAATGTACATAAGTAAAGCAAAATAAACAAAGCTCTGAGGAAAAAGTTAAGCTAACTTAACAATTTCTAAATCAGTGGGCTAAAGTAAATTACAAATAATAAATCCTCCATGCAAGAGTATCACTAATTTAAGGAAATAGTTTCTACTTAAAATATCCTAGAAAAAAATCATATAGGAGCATCAATTTTAGGGCTCATAACTTAAAATTTTTTTAAATTGAGAAAAAGTCATAGATTTTTGGTCCTAATGTAAAACAGCCCTTATAATACATTGATGTATAAAATATACTGATGTATAATATACTGATAAATCTCTAAATATAAATATCAATAAATCTCTATGCAACTTGGTTCAAATTATCTTAATATAAATAAAATTGTTCATGTTTCAGATTACATGCCATACCTGTTTACGGTCTAAAGTGTGTTAATAGAGAATTGAAGAAAATGATATTACTTACAACCCAATTACTATTTATCTTACTTTCAGATTCTGAATATAGTATTTTTTTGTTATTTACTAATGTAAATGCTGAGATAGTCTCAAAAATATTATGAATATTATTTTTGCTTGGTATCTATGAATGACTACAGTTTGTGTAAGCTACCACCAAATAGATTCAGTTCATCCCCTTTTTTACTCTTATAAAAAATGTTTCAATGGACATTCTATTGCTTATCTCTACTTACTTCCTTCAAATAAACTTTTAGAAGTAGAACAATTTGATAAAAAGATAGGAGCACTTCTTAGATCTTACACAATGTCAAACTGCCCTCCAAAGAAGGCATGCCAACTTCCAGGTTTTTTTCAGCAATGTATAGAAGATCCCACTTCCCTCTGTACTCAGCACTAAATATACAATTGTTAATCCGTGCTAATTTTTCATAGTTTTTATTTGCATTTGCCTTATTACTAAGGTGTCAAACATTTTTATCTCTGTTTTGGGCTTTTATAAGTCTTTTATCAATAAGCTGTTCATGATATTTATCTATTTTTCTATTGTCTCACTTCTGAAACACTATTCTGAGGTATTAGTAAACTTATAATCCAAGAACTGACATTTGACAGAGGAAAAATTCTCTCTCAAGAATGTCTTAGAAGATAAATGGAAGGTTACACTCTGTATGTGATCGCGTCATGCGGCATAGAAAGTTATCTGCCAAGAATCAAAACGACAAGCACGAGAGAAGCATATGGAATAAGATGCTGTCTATACTCCCTAGTTCATCCCTGGCATCCCTTCCCCACCCACTGAGATTTCTTGTCATTAGCTGCTGTGGAAAGAGAACAGATAGAGTGAGTCATGAATTAAGATCCTCCCGCAAATAATCGTACAAAAAAAGCACTGCAAAAGAGGGTAACGTATCAGTTGCCACAAAGATAAGAATGCTTTATGCAGGCGAAGACCTTTGAAGAGCTAAAGACAGAAGCCTCTTGATACACATTCAGTACAATGATCTACTTTATCATTCATTCAAACAGATTTTTCCCCTTCATCAGGGCATCTTGTCCTTTTATTTGGTGTTCAAAACACTAGGACACAAAGGATGCTCTTCATCTTGTGTGCTACTGAAATGAAATCTTGAGGTAGGGAAAAAAGAAAAAACCCTTGCCCTAAATTCCCTTTCAAAAGTGAAGTGTGAAAAGACATCAAGCAGAGTACACAGTATTATTGTTGCAAGAAAGTCAATTCTGCAAGTGCAGCGGCTCAATCACTTCCTCACTCACAAGTGAATAATAAGAAAAATCCAAGGAGAATGGGTTCCACCTGGGGAAATGGAATTTCTCATTGGGCTTCCTCCTGATTATCATTAACATCTATGGGTACAGCTGTTTCCTTTCTCTGAATAATCGTGAAGTCAATGCTATAGTATTGGCTCCCTTCTTCCATCTCCACAGGGCCTATTGTACATCACCTCATGCCCTATTCTGAGCAGCAGAAATTTCAAATTTATATTTTCATTGAGTAGCAAACTAGAAAGCCTAACTATTTGATTTAGTTTGGTACTGAGAGGATTCAAAATTATTTAAAAAATTTATAGCCTTGAAAATTTGGTCTTATTAAACCTTCTTGGCTATATAAATACATTTTAATTGCAAGGTATAAGTGAAGTTATACTGTAGAAGGTAACCAGAATCAAAGATATTTTAACAAAATACTCAACAGTTATGACATATAAATTATCATGTATTTAATTTCTATATAAAAATCTCTTGTTTATAAAGTCAGCTTTTTTCAAACAGGGTGAAGAACTCGACCATCTAAAAATTCTTCATGACATAATTTTATATGCTACAGAGTATGTATTTATATACCAGGACCATTGTTACATGAGCTGCTTTATGCTTTATTGTTTCAAAATAAAATGTATTATTTATTACCTGAATGGGGTTTTAAAAAGCCATTCAAGCTTCTTGGAGTCCAACTGAAAGTTTGGTTAGTTCAATTAACAAAAGAACTTATGAATAGTAAGAAAATTGAGACAAGACCATATTTACATTCAGAGCTCCTAGTAATCCACTTGGCCTACAGTAGTCACTGAAAAAATGCTTTTTTTAATGGAAACCTGTGTAGTAAACAAATTAACAAAAAATAAAGCAGTTTCCCCATGTGGCAGTTCTTCAGCAATGCAGGGGCACTCCAGAATTTTAAATCATGATGTTATTTGTCCACACATAAAGAGTGTGCTTCTTGTGACTAATACTTGAGTTTTTAAAATTTATATATAAAGTGTGTGTGTGTGTGTGTGTGTGTGTGTGTGTGTGTGTAGACACACACACACAGACATTTACTAGATCTTTCAAGGGTTTTTTTCCCAACTCATCCATGCACATAAACCTATAAACATGAAAGTTAAAATCTATTTGTAAAATTACCACTGCACTGAAAAAGAATTATATCCATACATATCTTCCACCAACTTTTTTTTACTTTGACGTGAGGAAATGGTAAGAACACTCAAAGCTCACATATACAATGAGCATTCATAGAGCACACTGTTGTATACAGTATATGCTTCTGTGCAATCCTTCTGGTTAAATTTTTCTTTCAGGTATAAAATGTTCTCCTAGTCTAAGTTCATGTTATTCTCTTCTCTGCTGGGAGACTTCTCAGAAATTTGATGACAGTATTTCCATGTCACATCAACTCCTCTTAGTACAAATACAAGTTTCCTTAAGCACATAAAATGAGTAAGACTTTAGCTGCTCTACCATCAATTTCCTAGGTT
>NW_006785581.1:3458654-3470747 GCF_000442215.2 Lipotes vexillifer | reverse complement strand
TCAGCAGGAGAATGCTGTTTTGTGAGGTCTCAGGGCAAAGTGTATTCTCATTGTTCAGAAGGCAGTTTGTATACTTGTTCTCTCTGAAGGATGCTCAGCTTACTGTGATGTTAATATTTGTATTACGTGATTTTGTGAATTGATTTTTTAAAGCCTCAGGTAAAAGAACCAAAGCATTTTTCCCCCTAAATGTCTCCTTTCTTCACTTAGTTCCACTTTACTAGAATTGGACTTTAATTCCAATATTTTCCATAGTAGAGTTCTACTGGGGTAGATCTTATATCAAAGGTTTGAACATTTAAGGGTATCAAGTAATGCCAAAACACTGAATGATCCAATGTATGTTTCTCCTAAGGAAATACAAAACTATGGTATAGAAGTGGATTTGCCAAAATTCAATCATAAAACAAAACAAAAACCCCACAATTATCTGGGTAGGCCTAGGCACTAACATATCTGTCTCTTATTCCATCGTCTTTAATTATCCTAACCTCTTGCTTGTTTGCCTAATTTTTAACTAGCTAAAAAATAAGTTTCATTAACTAAAAATAAGCTTAAGTAACTAAAAAAATCAGTTTCAAGAAAGATAGAACTTATGAGAGATGGTGTTTTCATACTTTTGTAGAGGTGAAAAGACGAAAATGCTCTTGATGGAGGGCTGGAACATATATAGCTACACTTCTAGTCCAGGTAAGAGCCTGGTGGTAAAACTTAACCCTACACTTTCCAAATATCCCCCAATTTTGCATTGTATGTACTTATTTTTAACCAGGAAAGGATTCTGCTACTTAACGTTCCTGTTATTTTATGCACAAGGTGACCAAGATTAAGAGGGTGAATTTTTCTACCTTCAAAGACTCAAGTTTACAAAAAAACTGCAAGTTTACAACAAACTACAATTTTTTTAAGTTAACAAAGCATGAAATGACATCACACAAAAAAAGTTAGGCTTGAGAGTTATACATACAAACAATAATTTTAATATTATATCAGCTAAAATGCTGAAGGAAATGTACATACCCAAACCTTCCGATTCAAACAGACATGTTTCATCTACCCCTAAATCTCGGCACCAGGATAAGAAGTTTGCTGTATTGTCTCTGGCAAAAAAGGATCCTGAGGGTGCACTGGCCTTGCATGGAATCTTCTTTAAGGGCAGCTTCTGAAAAACAAAGAAATCTCACTCTGGTGGAATATCTGGCAGTCATCACAGTGACACATTAAGTGTACATTTATGTTTTCAACAAAACGCTCTGGTACAATCTTATGTCAATAAATAGGTTTGTAAAGAACAATAGGAAAGGACATGAAACTCAAATGAAACTTAGTTCTTAATTAAGAGACTAGGAAAATCTGTGCCTGTAAACATATACTTGCCTTTTTAGTATCTAGAAGTAAACATACATAAACCCCTTCCCTGGCTCAGACTGCCTCTATTCTTTCTCTTCTACTATTTTTTTTTTTTTTTTGGCCTTCTCTTTCATCTAAGTATTCTGTCAGTATTTCTCATAAAGTATGTATAAATGAATTTCTCACTTGTGAAAGAAGAATGAAACACAAATGCAGTATATGAATATAGATCAAGTGTAACACACACACCTGCATTTTTATGTGTATACATACACACACACACAATAAAAATTACAATAGAATTATAAAGTCAAAAGAAAGCAGCAGAATTGTCTAACATCTATAATTCTCTATCACCAATACTAAGAAAAGGAAATATTAAAAATTTTTATCTTTTAACAATAACATTTTACCATCATTCTTCCAGACTATTTCCTTTTAAACCATAGATTATTGCTCTCTTATGTAATATAAAAATAATTCTGGTTGGATTTCTGCTATCTGACCTTGAAACATGTTTACATTCTGCATCATTTCTCTTCCAGGATAAGAAAATGCTTAAGAAAAGGGAGTGTGTGAACCTGGATAGACTTTTCTATTATCAGCCTCATAAAATTTTAGTCCTGGAAATCTCCCTTACCATACCAAATGTTGTAAAGAGTTGTGTGAGGTTTTTTCCTTTAAAAGAATATAACCAGTTTTCACGGCATTCCATGAAGTCACAGAATGTGATTCTATGTGATGTGAAAGACTGAGCCAAGTATTTGGATGATCTGGGCTAAATAGAGCTTTGCCTCTGAGAGCAAAAAGATCAAGGGAGAAGCATTTTGTGATTTCAATTCACAGATAGGGTTATTTCCTCTATTCTCTGTGAACAAGAAAATATAAACAAAATGTTGTGGATTGTTGAGGTCATTTACAAAGATGGTTATAAAAAAATGAAATAGTGGTCTTGGTGTACTGGTGAAGCCTACTATCATCAAACTATTACTAGGGCTTTTTCTGTCCAGGGATTTTATGGCTACATAAATAAAATATTCAGTTACTACATCACTCAAAGACTGTGTCTGCCCAATAGCAAAGATCCATCTCTTTGCTGCTGACTGAATTTGTTTTAGGCTTAGACATAAAAAAATTTTTGCATGAATACACATATATTTATATATACATATAACAATACCCCTTAACCAATTTGGTTAAGTAGTGGTTTCCAAAGAAATGCTTTCCTATATGAATTGTAAAAAACAATAAGAAATAGCATAGTTTAATGTCCCCTTTATAAAATATTCATGAACATCAATTAGTCAATATTTATTAAAATTAAAAATCATATGTCCCTAAATCTAGCAATTTACTCCTAAAAATATATCTTGCAAATATAATAGTATTATTACTTTAAAATATATGGACAGGTATATTTGTTGCAACACTGATTGAATAGGAAAAAAATAGACATAGAATGTGTCAAGAAAGGGCTGGTTGAATAATATAAAGTATACAAATACAGTGGAACTCTGTGCAATAATTTAAAAAGAATAAGATAAATATATATGTGTTGGACCATAAAAATGTGCAGTATATACTCTTAAGCAGAAACCAATAATTTGCAAACACATATGTACACTGCAATTTCATTTTATGATGTGTGTGTATGCATATACATACTGGTGCATGTATATGTACATACACACACAGTATAGATGGTCATATATAAAGTTAAATTGCATATAAATATGTTGTATTATAAATATGAATATTGTATTTATTTATATAACATTCATTTAGGAAGAATTCAAGGAGGACATCCATCAGATTGATAGTAAGTACCTTTGAGGAAGGTGATTGATGCCCAGAGAATCATTTATATCTTATTTCCAAAATATGTAGTAGGATTTTGAGTGACTTTTACATTTTATCAACATTTTCCAATTAAATAATCAAATAAGGTAAATCATGTCAGCCAAAACATAACAAAAAGATCTGCTGAAAAAAAGTCTTCAAGAGGTGACTGTAAAGCTTCTTTATGATGCAAATAGGAAAAGAACATAGAGTCAAAACACTAAGCCATTTTAAAATCTACCACCTCTATCCCTGGGTGGGGAAAAAATACCTTGTGAAACCACTTCAAACTGATGAATGAGTTTGCACACAGGAACTGTAACCTAGGAACTATAAAATACTTGACATATATAAGGGCATGCCAAAGGACATGACGTGCATGGTTTTCATGGCAAAAAGGAATACAATATCCAGATTGCACCAGAGAAGCTAGATTGATTTGACACTTAATCCACCAAGGGACATAGCTCATAGCTTGTAGAATCCAATATTCTTCCTGGCTGCATACCAACCAAAAATCAAAGGGTCAACAGTCTTCCCAAGGTTGCTGTGCCATTTATACATAAGAGTCTTAGAGCAGATGTCATATTTCACTTGAATTAAAGAACAAATGATTTGATAATATCAGTACTCAATACCTTTGGAACTTATAAATATTTTTTGACATATTTTACACAAAAATATTCATACAGTTCCAAAAACCTTAGCAATTACTGTATATCTCTCCAAGTTCTGTTATTTTTTAAAAATTATTAATTTCTCTAGGTTCTCATGAAAGTCCTAGGAAAAATGACAGCTCTGAATCTCTTCTTTAATATCAGTAAATAAAATAAAAGCAAATTGATGTATTGAATAAAATCAGCTTTCACCTTGCCACAAAAATCTGGAAGAAGAGGTTTAGAATAGAGAGCTGTCTTGAGTAATTATGAGGGTGTCTACTTGAATAGCTAAAAAATTGACCACAGATAAGGAGAGGAATACTTCAGATGTAAAGAACTAGGGATGTAAAAGAGAACCTCCACATATAGCTCATCTTCCATATTAGTTTCCCCTTTACTGCTTAACTCTCCAAAGAACTCCTATGGCATTTAAATTATATACCATCTCTAATTATTTACTCAGATGAGTTTTTCCAGACAATGCTGCTATATATTATGTCCTCAGAACCTGATTGATGAATACACGAATGAATGGTTAGATTTCACCCCTCACACTAGATCATAATCAACGTGAGGGCAGGAGCAAACACTCTGCCTTAGAGATTTTATATCTCCAAGGGACATGTTTCCAGGGCCTTCAAAATTCACTAAATTTATAGCACACATAAAATGCTTCCCATAAATTAAGAAAAGTGTAACTGAAAAATATAATAAAACCTTTGAACATTTTTTGAAAGTTACTGAATATGGAATGAGTTGAGAAGAGTTGCCAAGCTGAGCTGAGATTGGGTAGAAATTTAGACTCGCTTACTCACTAGCAAAAGTCATGCTACCGTCCTCCAGCCTCCATGGTATAGGTTTCAATATTTTGTGCTAGCAAAAGGAGAAATGACTACCAATAAAACATTAGAATCATGTACAAGTAGGATACATGTTAATTTTTCTTTCTTTTTTTTAAATTGAAATGTAGTTGATTTACAATGTTGTTAGTTTCAAGTGATTCAGTTATCTCTCTCTCACACACACACACACACACACACACACACACATATTCTTTTTCAGATTCTTTTCCCTTATAGGCTACTACAAAATGCTGAGTATATCTCCCTATGCTATCCAGCAGGTTGGTTATCTGCTCTATGTATAGCAGTGTGTATATGCTAATCGCAAATTCCCAATTCATCTCTCTCTCCTCTTCCCCCCTGGTAATCACAGGTTTGTTTTCTATGTCTGTGGGTCTATTTCTGCCTTGCAAACAAGTTTATTTGTATTATTTCTTTTTAGATTTCATGTTAATTTTTCTAATATTGATAGTCTAATGTTTATCCTTTTATCTCTCAGCGGAATTAACCTAAGTTATATATTCTCAGCCTCTATACTAATACTTATGAATTGAATGATGAACATACAAGAGAATGGATGGTTTGAAATCTGAAAGTGTCCTCCCCATTCCCTCAAAACAACAACCAAATTATGTTGAAATAAAAAGAAAGATTTTAAATTTACTTCTAAAATCTTTTAATTCAATCATCCATTACCTCTTAGGTTAATCACCTGCTAGGGTTTGGAATTCAATTACCTGAGTTCAAACTCAGCTATGTCACCTTCTTGCTATGGTACTTTGGACAGATTACTTAATGTTTCTGTGCCTCACTCTCATACTTAATGTTTCTGTGCCTCACTCTCAGCTTCTATTCAACGCACATAGAAAAAAAAATGCATTTCATCGACTATGTGTGAGTGCAAATTAAATAATATAATTCAAGTGTAGAAGTGTTCAATAAAATTATCACTGCCATCAATGCAAGTAAAAATATATTGAATTGCCTATGATTTCCTTCTCTCATATTTACTTGAAAACATTTCATTTTTTTTCTGTTACAGGTACAAGAATTCAGAAAAAGATTGGCAAACAATTTATTTCTATCTTTGCCCTAAACTTAAATGTCACTTTTAAAATAGCTTTCCAATAGAACTTTCTGTGATAATAGAAATGTTCCATATCTGTGCTACCCATTATAGTAACCACTAGTGGCATGTGGCTATTGAGCATTTGAACTGTGGTAAGTGTGACTGGAGACTAATTTTTAAACTTTATTTCTTTTTAATCAGTTTATACTTAAATAGCCACATGTGGCTTGTGGCTATCATATTAGACAGGGCATTCATAACAGGGAAAGTAAAGCCATTACCTGGGGGTTTAGAGAGTCCAATACTTAACCCCTTGACTACTTTGTCTCTAACTAATAGTGTCCCCATGTCTTTCAAGTCCCCTCAAATCCAATAGTTCCCCTGGATATAGTTACTGAGATGCATAACTATGTTGGTCATTTAGAAAGAGTTTACTTATGTGCTGCAGAATACAGCATGTGTATGTCCTAGTTATGGTGTTGTGGGTGTTACAGCTTCAGAAGGGCAGTAGTGACTAATTCTATTTATATTACTTAAAATAATCTACACCTGGAGAACCAGGAAATTCTTTATCATTATACTACCACAGTGTCAAATACAGTGCTTCACACATAAGCAGTCCTGACTTCTTGTTTTCTGAATCTTATGGTAGATGGGGAAGGAATGAATTAACATTGTGAGTGCTTACCGCGCTCTAGGCACACAAAACATATACTTTCAGATAGATTATCCTCTTTAATTCTCAAAAAATAATGCCATGAATTAGGTAGATAATAGTATCTCCAGTTTTCCAAGATGAAAAAACTGAGCTCACACATAGTTGAAATCAAATCATTCAGTCTCTCATACCCGTACACTTCTAACTGCTCCATGAAAGCTCACCATTGCCTAGAATTTAATATATTTCAGCATTTGATTTATTTCCCAAGGTTTTAGCCAGGTAACATTACAATAAAGAGATACGTATTTTCTTTCACCTATTAAACCTAGAAAAAATGGAGAGAATGGCATCTTTAGTTCTCCATAGGCAGTGAACTGAAAATTTAATGTTAGTCGTTTATTTTTTTCACTTTGCTAGTAGTTTAAATAATCCATTCTTCACAAAAGTTTGAGATAAAATACTCCCCTTGATTACATCAAGTAGACATTTCAGCTATAAAACAGAAGAGATATATAAAAGAAGAAATGGAAATTGCCAGGAACTAATATCTTTCCTTTTCCAAAGGGTATATAGAAGGTACTTTCAAATATGCAGGCAATGGGCTTCCCTGGTGGCGCAGTGGTTGGGAGTCCGCCTGCCGATGCAGCGGACACGGGTTCGTGCCCCGGTCCGCGAGGATCCCACATGCCGCGGATCGGCTGGGCCCGTGAGCCATGCATCCAGAGCCTGTGCTCCGCAACAGGAGAGGCCACAGAAGTGAGAGGCCCGCATACAGCAAAATAAATAAATAAATAAATAAAAAGAATTACTAATATTGTAATGTCAACCAGGAGTTACAAACTCAAAGGCCCAGAAGAAGTCAGGCAGATTAAATAACAGAATAAAGTGGCTAGCACTAGGGGACCATAAGAAATGGTGGCAATTGTGGAAAACTAAAGAGCTCATGCCATGTCCAGGAGGGGCAGCCATATTTATTTAGTTCTAACTCAATGTTTCCATAAAGAAATGTAGTTCCAGTGTTGCTGGATCTTCCAGTTTCTCAGAAGAATTTGGAAATCTGGATATTTTAATGTGAAAGTCCCCTGAGTTTGAACAATTGGATCTATAGGCAACTCTATGTGGTTGCCAGTTTACAATCTCAGTGTTCATATGGGGAATAATAAAAAACAAAAATAACATTTTAAACTAAGAAGTAGTTTAAATTACATGCACACTTTGGAAAAATAACTTAGGTCATTTGTTGTAAAGAAATAAAAATTTTTTAGATAATTCTACAGAATTAAAAACCAGTGACTTCTTTTTCTTCTGTCACTTCTTTTTTAATTTATTTTTTAATTGGAATACCTCTAAATCACAGCTATAGTAGTCAGACTTGAAAGAGTGAGGTTTGAATGGAAGGAAGAGAAACATTCTGTGAATATGAAAGATTTCTTAGAGAAAGCAAGTGTTGGATACCAGGTGTGACAGTCCCTCAGAGTCTTAACAAAATTAATGGTAATTGTTAATTAGTAATTAATTATAGGAACTCAAACAAATGATGATAATTGATGATAATTAAAAAAAAATGTTTTTGAGAATGTATGTCAGTTTTCTGTGACCTTTCTACAAATCAAGAAATTACCGGGCTTCCCTGGTGGCGCAGTGCTTGGGAATCCGCCTGCCGATGCAGGGGACACGGGTTCGTGCCCCGGTCCGGGAAGATCCCACATGCCGCAGAGCAGCAGGGCCCGTGAGCCATGGCCGCTGAGCCTGCGCGTCCGGAGCCTGTGCTCCGCAACGGGAGAGGCCACGGCAGTGAGAGGCCCGCGTACCGCAAAAAAAATAAATAAATAGATAAATAAATACAGATAACAAAAATGGTCCTTAATGCCAACATGTAAAATAACCCAAAAAAAAAAAAAAAAAAAAAAAAAAAAAAGAAATTACCTTAAGGAAATAGTCAGGAAAATTCTTTTAAAATGTATCTTGAATTTTTCCTTTCCAACAACATTTTATACATTCTAAGATGTAATACCTTATGATTACTGGCAGCAAATTTTGAGTACACAGGGTCACTGATTCTAATATTTTAGTTAAAACTACTTTTAGTACCCATCTGTATAATATCCAATAAAGAAAAGCATTTTCAAAGGTCCAAAGATTGCCTTATGGATGGATTCCAGGAAACTCAATTTATTTTAGTGGCTAACTGATTTCTAAACACTTTTTGAGCAGACTTTTGTTTTTGTAACTCCATGGGACTGCAGATTTGAGGCACCTTGTAAATGCCCATCAGTTGACTAATGATAGCTCCATAGATGCTCAGTAGTTTGAAACACAGGGATGTTAAACTTTTAGTAATTCAGAGAAAAGGCTTAAGCCTTGAAACTGCAAATCACTAGCAGTAAGCCGGTGATAAAGAATGGCTATTTATTTAACCTTTTGGAACCTCAGGTCCATCATTTGTAACTTTTTACGAGAATTAAATGTTTGGGAAAGTGCCTAATACCAATCCTAGACCATAGTTTATCTCCAATTAATGTTAATTTTTTTTTCAAATACATGTCTACTTTCAGTCTATTTACAAGAAATACCCTGATGAGTTGAAAAATAGTTACATCATCACATCTGTAATTACTATAATAAGCTCACAAATACATAGGAAAAAATAAAAGATGCTTTATATTTATATGGTGATTTAATTCCAATTTGTTTTTATCCATCCTCTAATTTTGTTCATCATGCTGTGCATTCATCTTCGTTCTCCACACTCTAATCACAGTGGACTTTTCGAAAGGCAAATTTAGCTTCCCAGTGCTTTTAGGATAAAGACAAAGCTCCTTATAATATGGCTTCCACAGGTTGTATTAGCCTGGTTCCTACCTACTGACCTAGCACCATGGTCCTTCACTGTCTTCTGTAGCCACACGAGCTTCTGTTCCCACTCCTGCATTCTCCCGATGCTCCCTCCCACCGCACAGCCCTTACAGAGAACTGTCCTCTCTGCCCTTCCCATACCTGTTTGCCCAAATACCTCCCAATCCCAGATGACAGATCACTTACCCCAAAACACCACCCCTCAACACTTCTTTATAATTGCTTAAAATCCACAATGTTCAAGGGCTCCTGCTGCCATGTTCCTGTGAGAGATTAACTGATTAGCAACTATCTCCCTCAGGACGGTTTAGTTCCATGAGGAATGGAACAGTGTCTGGTTTTGTTCACCATTTTATCCCCAGCACCTACTGAACAGTATTTACGGAATATTTGTTGGATAAATACAAGTCTGAGTGTAGCTAAGGCATATATTATGTCCAGAGAGGAGCAGCAGAATGGAGTGGTTACAAGCACAAACTTTGGAGCTAGACTGCCTGTGTTTGAATCCTGGACCTTGATTTACTAGTTATGTGACTTCAGGCACGTAAATCAACTTCACCTGTGAAATAATAATAGTGTCTACATCATAGGGTTGCTGTGAGGGATGTATGAGTTTATATGAAAAGTTCCTGAAATAATGCCTGACATGTAGTAAGGTTTTCTGTTTTGTTTTGTTTTGTTTTGTTTTCTCACAAGATCAACTGTTTATTGATTTTTTTCTAAAATACTATACATTTAAAGAAACTCCTAAACTGAAAAGACTTGACAATTTTTGGTACATCTGTAGCAAAGGAATAAGGATTTCTGCTGGTAAGTTTTCATGACAAACAGACACACATCCATTTTCCAAGCAAGACATGAAGCTCACTGGAAACATTGAATAAAATGCATAGCTTGTGATAGCGGCAGCCATTTCTCCAATGTCTGAGTTACACAAAATAAAGGCTTTCTCTCCCTCCCCTGCCCCGTGATTACAGTGTAGCTTCCTGCCCTGTGATTACAGTGTAGCTTCCTGCCCCAGCACGTCTGCTCCCTGATGACTAAGGATGCTCAGAAGAGACCCTTGTGCTACAGGATGAGACCCAACTTTCGTTTGCTCACAAGGAATATATATATGTTTGTTAGAAAACTGAAACAAAGAGAAGTTTTTAAAAAATGATATAAAATTCAGCCTGCAGCTTCAATGACCTGTTGGGGATTTTAATGATCACTGAAACACACTGGCAGTCTCAAAAATATTCCTCATTTCCATTTTCAAACCTTGCCATCTGGGATAACTATCAAGTTTTTATATTTCTCCCACAAACAGAACTTCCTTCTTTTAGTTCTGTCCCCTCATAATTGTAGTTTTTCAAACTTCAAAAAGCATAGTATAGCTTTTATTCTTTCCTCACCTCTTCCTACTGTGGCCAATAAGTCACCAAACCAGCTCACTGTTATTTTCTAATAAATATGTATTGAAATGTCCTGCCCCTTTCAACGTAGTATTGACACTCTTACTTTAAATCCTTTAATATCTCATGTATGAACAAATGCAGAAACTTCACAAAATATTCTTCCTATCTTTAACCTCAGATCTTTCTAACACAATCTGCACATCATCATCATATTAATCTTTCTAAATTTAATGGTTTCAGTCTCCAGCTCACTGCCTACCAAACAAGGATTCAAATGCCTACCTTGCAGCTATCAACTTAATCTGTCCATCTACAAAAAGTTCTCCCCATATACTCTTCACATCAATCAAGTTGGTCTATTCACCATCCCTAGAATATCCTTACATGTTTCCAACTTCAATATTTGGTTCATTAACTACGAATTTACATTGTATTTGCTTTTTCTCTGTGTTCATCTATTTGCACCAGGTCTGGGCAATTCAAATTCTAGTGCTTCCATGGAAACTTCTCTAAGCACTCTGACAAACTGACTTGTTTTCTGAGCCCCTATAAAAATCTACTGTCTATATCAGTAGATGTCCATGTACAATGATGTGTTTCAATTGCTTAAGAGTTAAGTCTCCAGATGTTTGTGATTAAAAAAAAAAACTACTGATCTAACAGTTTAAAACTGAAAACCTTTTAAGGACTATGGCAATTAAGGCAGTCCCCCCGGCCCCTTATTCATTTGCTTGTATTTTTTCTTGAGCAGAAATGAAAGGATTGGTGTGACAGGGAGCCCACAGCACCCATAACCCTTGGGTACCCATGGGGGTATATTGAACAGTATGTAGGAACCCATGATCTTTCCTCAGTCTGACTCTTCCCCTGCCTTTTCAGCTGTAAAATAAAGCACGATCATCTACCCATTTCTTCATGTACAAAATCCTGGACCAATCTCCCTAACCATTCTATGTAATTCATCACCAAATCCTGCCAAGCCTTCCAAGTGTATATCCCAAAACCATCTACTTGTTTCTAGTACTACTACCATCCTAGGCTAAATTGTCGTAATTTCTCACCTGACCTGGACAGTAGCTTCCTAAGTGGGTCCTCAGTTCCATTTTCACCTTTCCTAATCCATTCTCCACACTGCTAATGTTATCTTTCCAAAAGATTTGATCATGTTCCTGTTCAATGGCATAATATTGTTCTTAAAATAGATGACAACAGGGCTTCTCTGGTGGCGCAGTGGTTGAGAGTCTGCCTGCCGATGCAAGGGACACGGGTTCATGCCCCGGTCCGGGAAGATCCCACGTGCCGTGGAGCAGCTGGGCCCGTGGACCATGGCCGCCGAGCCTGCGCCTCCGGAGCCTGTGCTCCGCAACGGGAGAGGCCACAGCAGTGGGAGGCCCGCGTACCAAAAAAAAAAAAAAAAAAA
>NW_006785581.1:3445185-3458644 GCF_000442215.2 Lipotes vexillifer | reverse complement strand
AAACAAAAAAAAAAAAAAAAAAAAAAAATAGATGACAACATCCAACAAAACTTAGCTCTGGTCTCACCTCTTGATGCTCTAGTATTACATTCTAGTATCCAGACACTCATTTTCCTTTAGTTCCTCAAAGTCATCCTGCACCTCCACGTTTAAGGGCTTTCATATGTGCTATTTTCTGTATTCAAAACACTCGGTGTTCCCTCTCTACCTGGCTAATGCCCATTCCTACCTCAGAATTATAGAAAAATCTTTCTACAAGACTAAGTTAGGTCTTCCTCTTACTTACTCGTGTACTTGGACTTTCCCATACTTAGTCATAACACAGCTGTAATTCACTGTTGACTTCATTATTAGCTTAAAGTTATTCTCCCTTCCCTGCTACTCCACAAGTTACCTTGTCCTGCATATTTTAGGTGTCCAATAAATATTTATTGAATAATTGATAAAATGTCATCAATGTAATTATGTTATGGTGATACAAAGTTTGAGAACCATTGGTATATACCATTTATTAAGCACTTACCATTGATATCTGTATTTTTATATGTTCATATTTAATTTTCTTAACTAGACTGTAAGCCCTTTGAGAGGCGACAGTAATGCTTTAATCTTCTTTTTAGTTATCAGCATCTTTTTTTTTTTTTTTTTAATTTTATTTTTATTTATTTATTTGTGCTGTGTTGGGTCTTCGTTTCTGTGCGAGGGCCTTCTCTAGTTGCGGCAAGTGGGGGCCACTCTTCATCGCGGTGCGCGGGCCTCTCACTATCGCGGCCTCTCCCGTTGCGGAGCACAGGCTCCAGACGCGCAGGCTCAGCAGTTGTGGCTCACGGGCCCAGCTGCTCCGCGGCATGTGGGATCTTCCCCGACCAGGGCTCGAACCCATGTCCCCCGCATCGGCAGGCGGACTCTCAACCACTGCGCCACCAGGGAAGCCCCAAGTTATCAGCATCTTGAACACAGTTATCACTCAATAAAATCTATTTGTTGAAAAATCTAGAACAGCACCTTTAAATGATACTTTATGTAGGGTGGTTAGGAATGGCCTCAGCCAAGGGATGACATTTGAACAGAGATGTGAAGGGAGTGAGGAACAAGTCATACATGCATGTGAGGAAGGACTACCCTAAGAAGCTAGAAAAGCAAGTGCAAAGGCCCTGTGGTGGGTAGAACCTGCTTGTTGGGTTCAAAGAACAGCAAAGAAGCTAGTATGGCTGCAGCAAAGTGGGGTGAGGGGAAAGTCATAGGAAATTATATCAGATAGATAGCTGGGGAACAGAGCACATAGTGCTTATAGACTTAGAAAGATTTCGGACTTTTCCTGCAAGTGAGTCAAGGTGCCATTGGAGAATTTTGAGCTAGGAGTTGACATGATATGACTTAAGTTTTAAATTATCTGATGATTTAATCCATGTAAAAAACTTACTTGCTGACCTAGAGTAAGTACTTAGTAAATGTTTGCTTTATTATCATATCACATGGCATTCATTTAGTCTGAGAAAAAAGATCATTTATGTTTCAATCTTTAAACAATGCTTAAATATAGCAAATATGACAAATAGAATAAAATGTGGTTGTTGCTCTTATTAAATTATTAACATAATAAATCAGTTAATTAATATAATTATAACAATATAAATTATAATAATTTATAATATAATTGATACATGTGTATTTATACATATGTAAATGTACATATGAATTGCTACATTATTTCTTATATGGAGCAGTGATGCTAGCAAGGCATTCTTTAGACAAGCAGCCTATACTGGTGTGAAATTAGACATGACTAGCAAAGTAATATAAACATCAAATACATACTAGACAGCTTCATGCATGATATGTAATGCATTTTCAAACTGCTAAGTGAAACAATAGAAGGTATTCATGTAGTCAGCCCCTAAAAGCTTAAGATACAGTTGAAAAGCTCTATATACTGTAAACTCAATTACCTCATCTAAAAAATATTATGCCATTAGCCTGTAATATACCAGTACCACATACCTTGGACCACACACACATCAATATGGCGAGCACTTATATTTTAAATCACCAAGCAATCCCTAGACATGTTTAAATTAAAAAGAAACTCTTTTCCCCTGATTTTCAGTCCCTTAAAAAAGCCTCTTGTTATAAAATCTGTGAATGTTCTTCATTAAGAAATGGCATGCATAATCATTATTGATTTGTTTAAATGACCAGAATTTCTCCAAAGCATTTAGTAACAGCTCATTTTAAAATGATTAATTTTCTATTTTCCATGTGGTGAGACTGACTTTTCTTGACATAATATTTTATATCCACAGAGCTTTGAAACAGCAGTGACCACAATTAGTGCTATCAAATATCATGAAAACACTTTCCTAGTTATACTCCTTGTACAATCTTGTCTTGCCCACGTGCCTGCATGCAGTTAAATGAAGTATGTAAGCGTGTAAGGGGAAGAGATGATGTCATCATGGAAAAATTTGATCAGGTTTGCTTTTATGCTCAGGGGGCAATGTTCTGCTGGTGCTATGAAATCATGTAGATGAAAAATGTGTGTGTGTGTGTGTGTGAGCCTCCTTCTTCTAATCCAAAATTTGTTTTAATTTTTTTCACGTTTTCTGGAATTTCAATTCAACATGTTTTATTTTTAGTCTTATGTTTCATATGTCTTTTTTTTTTTTTTTTTTTTTGCGGTACGCGGGCCTCTCACTGCTGTGGCCTCTCCCGTTGCGGAGCACAGGCTCCGGACGCGCAGGCTCAGCGGCCATGGCTCACGGGCCCAGCCGCTCCGCGGCATGTGGGATCTTCCCAGACCGGGTCACGAACCCGTGTCCCCTGCATCGGCAGGCGGACTCTCGACCACTGCGCCACCAGGGAAGCCCTCATATGTTTTTAATGCAGCCAACATTTACACTACTAAACAATAGCTTACACTTTGAAGTTTTGAAACAGTTTTCAAAAACACTTTTGAAGGAGAGGCCTTTATCAGCAGATCCACATAAACTTGGAGGCTCTGAAACTTGTCAAATTTCTAGATTAAATGGTGCCACCTGGCCTTTCTCCTTCTCCTCCCTCACTCTGGATTTTGGGGATTCTCAGCAGAGCATTAGAATAGGGCTAGAAATACCCTCTCTCACATCTCTTAGCACAAAGAGCTCATCAGAAACAAACTCCAATGTGAAAAGAACATTAGAACTTGGGGAAAAAAATGACTTGCTTTTGCTCATGTAAAAAGGTCAGCAGCTACTGGTCTACAACAAGTAAGAAAGAAGGTAAACATAATAATAATACAATTTATTTTACTCTCTTACAATTTGAGGGAAATTCTGAAATAATTCTGATTATTGTCATTTGCTTCTTTTATGTAAAAAGCTGACTCAAACATGACTGCTTGTTACAAAGGTTAATTCTATGCTTTGCACATGGTTATTTTCCATTTGGCTATACAAGGATCTATACACTTGTCCAAATAATTATAAGTATGTAAAGCCAAAATGTAGTTGAACTTCTAATTCCATCTACAGATAATTGAACAGACTTTATACTGTTTTTAGCAATTTTCCCAAAGAACCTCAGCCTGCCTTTCTAGACACTGGCTTTCTTCACCACCCACCAAAAGAATTATACAATAAGAGGAAGATTGGCAATTCTTCTATGATTCATTGAGGACAATCAAATAAGAATAATTTAGATTCTGACTTTGTAGTAATAAAAAGTAAGATTAAACAACGTAATAATGTATGGGTACTAGACATGGTCAAATGAATGTACTGAAATCCACTTAAAAACCATTGCAATAGGCCCATATACGTGCACACTGGGCATTCCAGTGTGTGTACAGCCATTATTTTACAAAGCAGGTATTATTATTTTTAATTTGTATATCTTTTGATCTAGGAATTAGATGAGACATACTCAAAATAAGGTTTTTAAAAATATGTGTATGAAAACTTTTCAGTATATATTACTATATGTTTTAAGTTCTATTCTAAATTTAGCCACATAATAAAATATTGCCCTTATCTTTTTAAATCTGTGACTGCTTAAAATTCCTTTCTTCCAAATCATTTTGTATGCTTGATCTGAACATCTATGTACTACCACATACATATATTCTCCCTGATAGAGAGTAAATTTCTTGAGTAGACTGTGTCTTTGTCACACCCATTCTCACCAACAGGTATGCACATAAATATACAGAGTAAATAACATCACCTCCTGTTCCTAGCATATACTCATCAATCATCTAACAAATTTCAAAATGACGTGTATAAGTAGGACTCAATTATTATGAAATATTTGTAGTTCATAATATTCTATATTATTAAAGATTGATAAAATGATGAACTTGTTACCCTTTATGACTTTAAATTTTCTTTTTGACCTATCCACTGGTGAATAAAATAACACGTCTTTTGGAAAGCTAATAGCAGTATTTATTGCTCATGTTCCTAAACACTGGAATTTTCTGATTCCCTCCTGCAGCTTTACAGAAACGGTACTTTTACCTTAGTCGTTAAATAGTGTTTTGGTAGATGACTAATTAGGGGCTGAGAACAAACAATAGTTCTTATATTCTCATTTCACTCACCAACTATTTTATTGGGCAAAAGAGGCAGTTACTGGGAAAAAGATGTAAAAAAAGAAAAGAAATAAACATGGTGATTCCATCTTTACGGCTCCTTCAGTAATTGAAAAACACAACCCTTAATTGCTGTAACAATACCTCATTTCAGGTCAGAACTATCTCTTGAGAACCTATTCCATGAAAGGCCCTACAATTATTCTTCTTCCTAATTCTCAATGGTGAGCAAATTCATAAAACTACTGGTTATCACTCATCTCATCCTTATTTTACAGGAACTATGGCAAACATTACAAACAGGCCTTGAAAAGTAATCCCGAAACTAAATAAAACCTTTGGATATTAATATGATCATTTCTATCATCATTTTTTTTACCTTTAGATAATGCTCTGAACTCAAATAATAAATGTATCATGTGACTATCTAATAACATCTACAATTACCTAAATGACCGACCTCCTCCAGCATTCATTTACTAACTAGTTTAGACCTCCACGGTCTATCGCTTCAGCCAGTCTCTTGTCAGTACTTTTTTTTTTTTTTTTTTAGATTCCATATATATGCATTAGCATACAGTATTTTTCTCTTTCTGAATTACTTCACTTTTTTTTTCTTGCGTTATGCGGGCCTCTCACTGTTGTGGCCTCTCCCATTTGCGGAGCACAGGCTCCGGACGCGCAGGCTCAGCGGCCATGGCTCACGGGCCCAGCCGCTCCGCGGCATGTGGGATCCTCCCGAAACGGGGCACGAACCCGCGTCTCCTGCATCGGCAGGCGGACTCTCAAGCACTGCGCCACCAGGGAAGCCCTAAAATTCTCTAATCTGTTTTCTCCATTACTTAAAAAGTCAACTTGGTTCCATATGATTTTGCACATCAAAGACTTCTGAGCTAAGCAGAACCAGCAGAGGGAGGAATTTTCAAGTCGATAAGAATAAAAGTCTTCAGAATTAAAAATCGTTTCATAACAACATCTGGATCTAAAAGTAAATGTCTGCATTGGTCCATTTATTCACTCATTCATTTACTTATTCATCCAAAGCATGTCAACTGAGCACCTATATGCCAGCTATTATGATGGACTTATATGTGAATAGAACACAAACCATGTCCTCAAGGATCTTAGAGTCTAGTAAAGGAATAAAGAAAGAATAAGACAAGAAAACAACTAAATATAACAACAGGGTACAGGTGTTCTGACAGATGAGAGCCAATTTGTAGACCATGAGCCCAGTGAATGAAAGGAGTGCTGATCTCAAGTCTTTACTGTAAAGCTTCCTTCTTATAAAAGAGACCTCAACTGTTTACTATGCATTAGGGAAAGGGAAATGCCTTGTGGGGATCAGGTGATAGATGGATATATGACCTAAGTCCACATTACACTATGACTATTGTACCTTCCAGAATGTGTATTTGGCATGGATATTCTCAGCAACTGTCAGAATTTTTATTACCTGATACAGGGAATAAATTCATATTTGACAGATGGACCAAATAAAACATCACAATTTTGAAAAAATCAGAGATTCACACTACTATCAATGACTCGAACATTGCAAAGAAAGTAATTTCTATCATATCTCCATTCGATTCAAGGCCATATATAAGACATATGGGATGCAAAGGACAGTGGGGAAATTATAATGAAGTAACAGTTTCAATTATAGTTGTTCCAGATGTGGCCTTTTCACTGAAGTATATGAACAAATATCCTGGTACTTGGCATGCATCTACTGATATGGAAGATGCAATTTTCTTAATCCTAATAAATAGAAAAATCCAGAAGCAGTTTACTTATACTTGACAAAAATAACAGAACACTTACTATCCTGCATCTCAAGCTCCAGCTGTGACATAGCCTACAGGGACTATGGGGATTTCAACATCCCACAAAATACCAAAGTCTTCTGCTATATCATGATATTTTGCTGATTTGATATTGAAGAACAGGAATAGTAGGCAAACTAGATGACTTCATAAAATACACACATTCTAGTGGGTGTAAGATAAACCCTATGAGAATCCAGGAAGGGGGCTTTACCAACTAAGTAAAGTTTCTGGGGCCAGTAGTGGAGGCCATGTAGGAACATTGCCTTTTTTGTAAAGGATATCTTGTAAGTGTTCCT
This sequence comes from Lipotes vexillifer, assembly GCF_000442215.2. Taxonomy (NCBI): domain Eukaryota; kingdom Metazoa; phylum Chordata; class Mammalia; order Artiodactyla; family Lipotidae; genus Lipotes; species Lipotes vexillifer. The sequence continues at coordinate 3,451,949 of NW_006785581.1, read as the reverse complement.
AGCTTGCTATGGTTGTTTGATGGAGGTTGAATCCCTGACTCGGGATACTAATGACCATGAAACTTGAACAGTTTAAAATGAACTTAGCTCCAGATAATTAACTTGACCATATTTTTAGTTGTGCCCAGCGACACTCTATCATGGAGTAGAAGTGTAACATATGGAATTAGTTCAATCAGTCCTGAAGATCCAGGTAAATTCCACAAGCACATCACTCACTTCCTATCCTGCTCACTTTTCACACTATTTTTTTTTCTCAGCCTGCACATAGAGTCCATATCAAGTCCCCTATGACTAGCTGACAAAGGGTGAAAAAAAAAAGTCAATAACCTTTTTATATCATTCTACATTATACACAAACATTTACTGCTATAGCATTTAAGCCCCATTTAGGTATATCCCTGTAATATGGTGTAGAACAGAAAAAACTGCCAATGATAAAAACATTAACCAAGACATTTCATTGTCTCTGAGCTAGAGAAGTCGGGACAAGAGAATTTAATTTTATAATGGGGAATAATTTATTTTAATATATTTAAAACTTGAAGATATTTATATTTATTTCTTTTAATTCCTAGGAATTGGACTTTATCACTAACTTTCCTATTTTTTTCATCTCTCCTCAATCCCAGGCAGAGAAATAACCCATCCAAAACATCATTTACTTCCATATCATTCCACCTATATTCCCTCCCTCTCATCATGATTCACTCTGTTGGTTTAATCTTGGCAATACATTTGCATTTCAAAATCATGGATTTCTTAAGGAATATACGATTATTTTAGTTGCATAGCTAGATACAAACGCCTGTAGATTAATCACAGCTGAGATTTTCTTTTCAAGAAAAACCTTTTACCACTTCTACCATACTTTCTTTTTTTTTTTCCTTGCGTTATGCGGGCCTCTCACTGTTGTGGCCTCTCCCATTTGCGGAGCACAGGCTCCGGACGCGCAGGCTCAGCGGCCATGGCTCACGGGCCCAGCCGCTCCGCGGCACGTGGGATCCTCCCGAAACGGGGCACGAACCCGCGTCTCCTGCATCGGCAGGCGGACTCTCAAGCACTGCGCCACCAGGGAAGCCCCACTTCTACCATACTTTCTTGTTCTGTCAGAGACACCAGCAGTACACACAAATTTCTGGATTTCTCTGAATTTAATCTTGGTAAGATGTTCTCTCAACAAAATGTGCTATTGATTTTTGAGGGGAAAAACTCTGATCTTTATGTCTTATTTAATTCCTGGATGGCACAACATCCTGAGGTATTGCTATCTCAGAGCTCAGAGAACTAGGTTTTCTTGATGGGCAAACATACTATGGGCCTTCTATCTGACTAGGATGTTCTTTCCCACAAACAAGGGCTGGATTCTACATTTAGACGGTGAATGTTCAGTTCCTTCCTTAGAGCATAATGTAGCATTCTACTAAGTAACAGAACTTCTTTTTTTTTTTTCTTTTCCCTTCATGTACTTCAAACCTGATCTAACCACCCAGAGCTCTTTGAAGTCAAAGGAAACTCTGAACCCAGGGAAACTCTGATGTCTGGGGCAGAGACTCTTAAGATAAATGAGACAAACAGGAATGTTAGGAGAAAAAAAGAGGTTGAATCCTATGAGTATTTTGCACCATGTTGATGCCCCAGTGGTTCGGAAAATCGTGTACACAAATCAGCAAGTCATGATTGGGAAAAAGAACAGAGCAATTATACAATAGCAAGTGAACTCTCTAGACCAGGATATGAAAGTTCATACAACAATGTAACAGTTATTTTGTCTTGATTGGAGACGCCAAGTAACTAAGGGTCAAAAGGCATAAAACCTAACCTTGAACTTATCACTTGTTTTGGTTTTCTCATCCCAATAAGATATTGGAAAGATTAATAGTTTAGAGTTTTGCCTTTAAAGTTCCTCAGCTCTGGGAATATTAACGTTTATATTTATAATAAATTGATTGTATTATGGTACATATAAAGTAATCAAAATCAAACTACACATTAAATTGCTGCACCCTGGTCTCAAATACTTGTAACCCAACTATGGCCTAACTCTGTGAAATCTCTGCATTGCTTCCATGCAAAATGAGAAAGTGCACAGGCTAAGATTAACTACTTAAAGCTAAAAACATAAATAGGCTATTTTTTAAATTGATCCATTGATGCTTGGAAAGAAAGAATCATAGGATATAATTTATTTTCATTCAGGGTATTTTATCAAGTCAGAATAGGCTATGAGTCATGCATTTATAAATAAAATATTAAATATGTAAACTGTCTATCATATTTATTAAATTTACTTGCAAATATTAATAGTGTTTAAATCACTCTTAACACAGACATACTTCACACATACCAGACATAACTTATTCGCTCTAAAGTATTTACACAGCTGTAAAATCCCCAAATTAACTATCAATCAGGAAAAATAAAAATATTGCTATGAGAACAAGAATATGAGATTTAAGCAGCTGGAAAAGAATTACAAAGGACTTCCTATAACGTGACTTTAGATGAGATCAAGTTTGCCGTTGATTTTTTTTTAAGTAATATTGTTTTAACATCTTTGTAAACATAACAGTTTCACTAATTCAGCAAATTGGCCAACTCATCTATCTTCACCACTATTGTCCCTAAATTTCAAAACGCCCAGGTGGAAAATAATTACTTACATACACACGTAAGCAAACAATATTGTGATCTTAATATTGTAACCTCCAATTTGAAAGTCTCCTTTTTACCTAAAGGAAATAGTCAACGTAAACCCAACTACGTGGGTCTTAGAAAATCTATTCTGGTTTATTTTTAGATTTAATAATAACAAAATATTGTAGAATATCATATAACAGCTATTTCTGTTTATAGACAAAGGTGGACTGAAGACCATGACTCTTGAGAAAATTATAGTTATGAACAATAATAGCCATGAAGATATTAGCCATTTGGCTTTTCATATTTTGAAAAATTTCTCATAAAATGCAAAAAGCAAAACTAGCTGTCTTTGCATTTTTCATAAAGTTAAGCACATGCTATTTTGATTTAAGCTGCACTGGAAGTAAGTTGTGAAATATACGAATTTTGCCAAGGACACAGAAGGCAATTTAGTCAAGAGTAATTGTGTCAACTTCTAACTCAGAGTAAATTTGATTTTTTGAGCATTGAAAGTTAGGTCATAGTGGGGTTTTTTAAACCTACACTTGTTTAATAATGATGGTTGAATTTTTATACTAAAACATTTATCATAGTCAAAATATTACTTGAGTTTTTTATTCAATTAAACAAATAGCTTGGGGTCAATAAATGAAAGGAACATTTCTTTTGTTTCTTTTTATGTTTTACAGTTTTATTATAAAACTAATACAATTTGAAATAAATGTTTCAAAGGAAACAGCTAGCAAACTCCTGACTCATACCTATCCTCAATATTACATATTACTATGGAGATTTGGGGCAAATGTATCAATACATATATTTGCATATAGTAGCTATCACATTAACTATAAACTTTTACAAGGTACTTATTTTTTTCTTCTAGTTTCCTCTAGTTAATCTAAAATTCTCATCAGGATCTCTTAACTCAAATGCATAAGAGAGGTAATATTTATCAATAGTTTTTTGTGTAATGCTCTTTGGCAGGCATAGATGCATAATTATTAATCCTATTTTAATGATAAGAAAACTAAGGCTCAGACACATCCACTCAATAGACAATAAAAGTAGAACCCAAGCAAAATGTGTTCAACGTCAAAGCCTTTATGCAATAGACTAGTGCTTTGTGGTCTGTCTTACACTTGACAGTCTTATAATTCTATTCAGGGATCTTAACTTCTGTTTTAAAAAGCAAAAGTTGACAAAATAAACAAAATCAGAAAACTGTGCCTTAGTAGAGTTGTTTATTCTTTGTTACTAGGAAGAATTCAAGATCTTAATATGGAGGCAATGAGCTCTCTTTCCTCAACAATAAATAACACAGAGGTTGCAGGACCTATACAAGCATTATTAAGATAATGCTTTCAAAAATCTGGGCACAACCCTTTTTTTCCCCTCTGTTAATTATTTTAGAGTGAATTTTCTATGCAAATTGTCCTCCTACTATGCATTATGTTTTCTCACTAGTGAACTGAAGTAAAAGCCAGTTATATTACAATGGAGGACACAGCAGAAGAAAAATCAGTTTCCTAACAGTCCTAACATTGCCTGCATTTTCATAAGCGATCTCTTCGTGTCTAAGCCACGCACAGTGAACCAAAGTGAGAGAGCATTAGACTTGGAAAGAGGACGTCTACGTCAAGTTCTTGCTCTGTCACTTACTAGCTGCTTGATCATTCATAAATCATTTAGTCTGCATCTAAATGCAGGAAAAAAAAAAATGAACTCAATGGTTCCCAAACTTTGCTGCACATCAGATTCACCTGCAGAGCTTTTTAGACATCCCAATCCCCAGGTCCTTCTCCATAGGGATTAAATCAGAATGTTCAGGTAAAGGAGCCACAGGCCTCATAGTTTTTAAAGATCTTCAGGTGATTCCTCTGCACAGCAAGGTTTGGGAACCAATGAGTTAATTAACATTTTCACAGAGCTTCTTTAATTTTTTTAATTTTTAAATTAAAAAATTTTTTTAAACATCTCTATTGGAGTATAATTGCTTGACAATGGTGTGCTAGTTTCTGCTTTATAACAAAGTGAATCAGTTATATGCATACATATATCCCCATATCCCCTCCCTCTTGTGTCTTCCTTCCACCCTCCCTATCCCACCCCTCTAGGTGGACGAAAAGCACCGAGCGGATCTCCCTGTACTATGCAGCTGCTTCCCACTAGCTATCTATTATACATTTGGTAGTGTATATATGTCCATGCCACTCTCTCACTTCGTCCCAGTTTACCCTTCCCCCTCCCCATGTCCTCAAGTCCATTCTCTATGTCTGCGTCATTATTCCTGTCCTGCTTTTAAGATGGAAAAAAAAATGAAGAGGCTTTGTATGTTATGTAATACTTTACAGAGCAATATAAAATATTATCCCCAAACTAACTACAGCACTATAAAAAGAAACCCATTGTTTCAGGGAGCTTTATCTTTTGTTTAGATTTTAGCTCAGTAATCATAAAGAAATTTGACATAAATAATAAGTTTTACTTTTTTTTGCCAGAGTTGCAGAAAGTTTAACAGCTTTTCCTTTTTCTTTAAGCTGTCTTCAACAATATTTTAACCTCATTTTTTCTTACCTCTTTTTCTTCTGTCTAAAATTAAGAAAAGTAAAAAAAAATTAAATTAAGAAAAGTGTCATCTACCTTGTTCCTTTCAAAAAATATCAAACACCACACTTTTATTATGTGTTTATAATAACCAGGAAAAATATTAGAACAATGTGCAGAAAGGAAATATGAGAAGTCAGAAAGAAAATAATTTGTTCAAAGTTACTTAGTACTTAAGTACTTAATACTACTTACTTAAAAAGAGCAAAATATTACACACTCCAGATATTTTGTTCCAGTATTCAGTCTTAATCTATCTGGAAACAAAGACCTATTCAGTAAATCTTTCTTGGCCAGAGTTTGTTCGTTGCCTGATGACATAAGTTATTTCTCTGTTGAAATTTTAATCAATATATCAGATTCAACCAGTTTATATACAGCATTTGTTTTGTATTAATACCATCAACTTCCATAACCTTCTATTTAATTAGACTTATTGAAAGGATTATGTAATTTATGTAATTAGAGTGCAAATAACACGTTACCTAATTAAAAAGCACCCTCTCTGTTTCATTGTTAATAGAGGACTTAAAGCATCCATTCACAACAAAATCCTCAAACTCAATTCATAAGCTACTACAAATGTAATCCACCATCTGACAGTGACTGATTTTGCCTTGGGATCTTTTACCTTGGCGGGCTTGTTAGCATCCATGCTCTCTTTGAATTTCTCCTGCACAGTTTCTACAAGTTGACAGAGCAAGGCACCATTATCCAATTTCTCCATAAAAGTTTCTGCCGTAATCTCCTTCCCTGCAATAACAAAAAGAAGCATTATAAAAACACAATCATTCCCCAACCCAAATGTGACATTCATGCCAACATATGCAGTTTTTATCACCAAAATCCCAATTCTAGCTGAGTTACATATCTGAGATAGGAAATCACTGGAAAGAATGGTTTCTTTGGAATTTTACATTTTTTTCAGTTAGTTTGGCCTGTAAGGCAAGAGCATAAAGCAAAACTGGTATTTTGTGTTGTGTATACATCTTTCATCACAAGAACTCCATAGCTCCCCTTTAATATAAAATTGAGCCATAGTATATCAAAAATCAACCACCATTGGCAATTTTAAGAGTGTGGCCAATGCATAAAACCACATCTCTATGGGCTTCCCTGGTGACGCAGTGGTTGAGAATCTGCCTGCCAATGTAGGGGACACGGGTTTGAGCCCTGGTCTGGGAAGATCCCACACGCCGCGGAGCAACTAGGCCCCTGGGCCACAACTACTGAGCCTGCGCGTCTGGAGCCTGTGCTCCGCAACAAGATAAGCCGCGACAGTGACAGGCCCGCACACCGCGATGAAGAGTGGCCCCCGCTCGCCGCAACTAGAGAAAGCCCTCTCACAGAAAGGAAGACCCAACACAGCCAAAAGTAAATAAATAAAATTTAAAAACAAAAACCAAAAAAACACATCTCTAAATTCCATTGAGTTTGTTTTCCTGATGAAGATAATACAGGTAAAATTAATGCAAGTAAGAAACTCTGTATAAGAAAACACTGCCCCTCTAACCGCT
>NW_006785581.1:3441952-3445098 GCF_000442215.2 Lipotes vexillifer | reverse complement strand
CTCTTCCCCTTCCTGATGCAGTGCTTGAACTGTGGAATTATTAGGTTCAGATCTCTCTGCTTTTTTTTATCTCCTCACAACCACTCACAGCTTCAATTACTGCTCTTATGAACATGATTCACAGTTGTCCATCCCTGCCATTTTATTGGTTAAAAGTTATTTAAAAGTTATTTAAAAGTTATTTAAAAGTTATTTTTCTTCTTTCTTATATGCTCCCAAAGTATATTTTCTTTCTTCTTTTTTTTTCCCTTTACTTTGTTAACAGTTTTACTGGGATATAATTCACACCACTTACAATTCACCACTCTTTCAAGTGTATAATTCAATGACTTTTAGTATATTCACAGAGTTGTGTAATTACCACCACAGTCAATGTTAGTACATTTTTATCACTCCCCAAAGAAACTGTACCCTTTAACTATCACTCCCGATGGCTCCATTCCCCACCCCCCAGGCTCTATAAAATCATTAATTTCTTTTTTGTATGTTCCTCAAAACTCCTTTCCCTAAGCTCTCTCCTTTTCCTGGTGTTGTAATTCTCTAAGTTTCAGAATATTTTATTTCCTGTCTTAATTTCCTATAACTTATTAGTCACAAGTCCTGTAGATTCATGCTTCCTTCTGTTTCTAGAACCATAATCTTAATTTTAAAAATTCATGGGGGCTTCCCTGGTGGCGCAGCGGTTGAGAGTCCGCCTGCCGATGCAGGGGACACGGGTTCGTGCCCCGGTCCTGGAAGATCCCACGTGCTGCGGAACGGCTGGGCCCGTGAGCCATGGCCGCTGGGCCTGCGCGTCCGGAGCCTGTGCTCCGCAACGGGAGAGGCCACGGCAGTGAGAGGCCCGCATACCGCAAAAAAAAAAAAAAAAAAAAAAAATTCATGATCTAAACTCTAGCAGCAAGAACAATGGCTAGTCCTCGTATCCTCAACGTCTGCCTCCAGAACATACCATAATCACTGCTAAAATTAATATTGCTAAACACCACCCTCACTGAGCCAATATTCATCTTTATTGCGTAGTCCCCAATCTTCTCCTCTACGTAAAAGATGAAACAAACCCGCTTTAACCCAATATCCAAAGTCCTCTCATATGCCGCTAATCCGCCTTTCTATTCTAACTTGCCTACACCCTGCTCCTTGGTCTGCACCCTGCCTTCCCAGTTCCATGGGCAGATCTTCCCGTTTCCACTCCCATGCCTTGGTCCAGGCATGGCCCCTTCCTGTAACAGCCCCCTATCTTCTATCTGCCTGGCCACATTCTACTTTCCCTTTAGTCAGAAATCCAGAAATTCTCCCAGTGTACATCAATCTCCTTCCTATATGGTCATACTCAGGAGTATCACTCACTCTGGCACTCATCAAACTTCTTCTATGGCTAATAACATGCTTTGTACAAAGTTCCTGTCATCACCAGTACATTAGAAACCTCTTGAGGTATATTGTTTTGTGTGTGTGTTACTACAGAGGTAAGCATAATGTTACTTACATAGAAGGCACCTAGTAAACATGTTCAGTGAGTACGTGAATTGACAAATGAAGAAACAAACTCTTGGAAAACTTTGAGAAAATGTTGGGTATTATTTCCATGAAAAGTAGTTGTTAAAGCAAAAAGAAAAAAAGGAGGTATTTTAAAGTTTTATACTGAGAGTCATAGGATTACCTTTTATCTTAAGAAAAATGCATGCTGCTCAATTCCATGAACACTTAAGATAAATGTAAACCAACTGGAACAACAGATACACTACTGGCTTAAAGTTAAACTCACAATATCTAATATATTTGGTTTTTAAGAAACATCTGTTTGAAATGATTTTTTTACAGTTTGGGGGGAAGGGCAGGTGAAGGAGGAAAAATAATTACTTTTTTTATGTTCTTTTTTCCCTACTGGATAGTTCACATTTTAGCCCTCAGTTAGGATAATGTCTTCTGCAGGTGGCAAAACATCAGTAGCTCTAAGTACTCACCACAGAGGTAGCCTATACAGAGCTATTATTATTTCAAAATTGTATGCAGCTCAACTCAATTAAGGAATGAAAGTAATAATCTCAAGATACAAAAAAGCCAGCACTACAGAATTTGTATTATGCATTCACCATATTGGCTTGCATTTTCTAATGATAATAAGAAAGTTATTGACAAACAAGCATAAAAATAAATATTAGAAATATTTTTTAAATTATCAATTACATTTCAAGGTAAAGAAGGTAAATTTACCTAAACTGTTGAATGACTCTTTTATAAATTACTTATAAGATTTTCTACATTTGGAAGAAGTCTTTAGGTATTATTTCATTAAGCTACTTGAAAATTTAAAGATTCTATTCATAATGTCAAGTGATGAGATGATTACAATAAATTTACAAGAACTTGTAAATTATAAAAAGAAAACTGGCCTTCATTAAAAAGTCATTAGCAATTTACCAAAAGGAACGATTTTTACTTTTTCTGCATTATACCTGAACAATTTTTTGTTATCCTCCTTTTCATGAATACTTGAGGAATTTAACATTGAACATCTGTACCTAATGAAAAATATATTAGGTCTCAGCTTTCAATTCTGTATATTTTATAGCTCCAAAAGGTGGGATTTTTTTTTTTTCTTCTGGCTAAAGCAGACACTATTACATACTTTATGGTTGAAATGTACTGACTCAAATGAAGGAAAAATGCAAGACAGAGAATTTTTTTAAACCTTCATATGTAACATTTTCCATCCAATGATTAAGAATCATAAAATACACATTTTAAATGTACTGTATAATTTTAAGAAATCAGTTATAATCCTTATATGGGATGATATATTATCATACTCTTTATTCTATTAATATTACCAAAAGTATATGAAAAACTGAATATAAAGTTGGCTGAATTTAATCATGACGAATCCATCAGAATAGGCTATGAATTACTAATTACAGTTTCTCAAGTAAAAGCTATACACAGTTCAATCTCTGTCAGACAGAACCAGATCTTCTTTAATATAAATTGTGTAGCTGGCTTGAGACATTAGACTATAAATGCTAGAAACAGTAGGATTCTAGTATCATAGAATCATTTCTTCCCCAATCCCATCTTTTCACGTTTTTGGTATATTTAGTGAAAGAAGGGGCAATGAACAGACACAATTAAATCACCTTGGAATGCCG
>NW_006785581.1:3411044-3441942 GCF_000442215.2 Lipotes vexillifer | reverse complement strand
GAATGCCGACCCATACTGGGTTGTCTTTATTATTGACTTGAAGGTCAACCCAAAATAGCCAAGTCTAGAAAGAATATCTTAACTTCCTGGGTTCATAATTGTGAACTTAGATCTTCACATCATCAATTCAGTCATGATTTGCCAGTAGACAGAGATCAGGTGGTTTGGTTAAATATTGTGATTAGTCATTCCCTCTTAAAATATGAGGACACAATGTTATGAAATAATCATGTACCTGAAATATTTTGTCAGGTAACTAAAATCAACACACATACTTGTACATACAAGTGTATTCCTCCCAGAAATGTAGGCTTGCCATAATTTCCATAAAGATTATCCATTTTATCTTCTATTTTGCTAGGAAAGACTGTTTTCCTCCTAGTAAGTTAGCAGTACTACACTCAGTTTCCTAAAGATATGACAACATCTAATAATGATATTTAACATATGAGTTCTTACTATATGCCAAGCACTTTACATGTATTCATGTTTTTAATATTTTTACAAAACTGCGAAGTGAGTGCTTCTATTATATCCATTTTACAGATGATGAAATTGATGTATTTAGGTTAAATAACTTGCTTAAGCTCACACAGTGAACCTGGCTCTTTAACCCAAGAAGTCTAGGTTTAGAGTCTATGTTTTTAGCCACCACTCTTGGTTAGTTAAATCAATATTTGCTGGATACACAAATGACTATTTTCTATAACAATGCATTCTCTCTAATGCAGTTGTCTTTTTCTTTTCAGAAAATCTACAGATTTTTTCTCTCTAGAAACTCCTTCAGAAAAAAACAAAACAGTGTAGGGCTGAAGACAGTGGTGCTGAAAAATGAATAGCAAGCCACCTTGCTGATGATTGGAGAATGACCGAGAATAGCATTCAGGCATGCTGTGTTATGTAGCCTGATTCATTGCATAAGAAAACTAGTATATTTTATCTATAAGGGTGATCTAGATATGATCAAACTCTACTCCAATCTCCACTGTACCTCTCAATCACAGTCTATTTCTCCAATTAGAGAACTCAAAGCAACTCATCTGCTATCTTAACTCAAATTAGTCAGTGTTTTAAGACTGAAATATAAAGGTTGTGAGATAGGAAATGATTGATTATATCCAGAAACCCTAGATCAGCACCTGCTCCACACTGATTCAGAGTCTACCCTGCATTTGTATCAAGAAAAGACAAAGTCGGTTCTGTTGGAAAAGTTGGGTAAAAAAACATTAGGGTGTAACTGCTCTGAAAGGTGTCATTTTGTGAACATAGACTTGATTCTTTAAACTTCTGAACTAGCATAAGACACCACCTTTCCTAAGAAATTTTTATTGACTACATCAAGAATATGAGAAGTCTGCAGGACAAGTATCCAGTAAAAGCACTTTAAGAAAAAAGAAAAGAGAGCTGTTCCAAACTCATTAGACAGCAGCAACTCCAGTAAATAGGTGCTTAACTTTCTAATGGTAAAAATAGGTTTTTTCAGAAATAACTGAAATAAGGAAAACATTACATATTGATCATACTACGCATATAACAACTGAATTTTCCTTTATGTGCATGTACGAAAGTCAGAGAAAGGGACAATCATCATAACATCAACTGTCATAATGCATTTCTAAATATTAGTAAAATCAATTTAGCTTAACTTGATTTGTAATACATTTTTTGATTTATTCAAATTCCCTGCATATATCCAAACACATATGCCTACATCTTAACGATCTAAAATCCTTAAGAACAATATCAATTTCTGTGATGCTTAACAGCTACAATCTTTTCTCAAAATTATACTCCCATGTGATTCATGCAGTGTTATTAAACAAATACTAATTGAAGATAAAGGTCATTTTCAAATGATTAAAGAAACACAAAATAAATAAACAATCTGAGAACATCTATGTTAGTACATTCATTTCAAAATTAAACCAACAACAGTCTTCAATAGTCCTTCAACAATCATGAAATCTGTAGAATGTGCCTCATCTATCTGAATGATGGGTAGTTGCTATAATCTGGGACTGTTAATTACATGCTGTTTATTCAAAGTAACAAGTTTTTCTCCAAGACTTATTTGTATAATCATTTGATGTTCAAATATGTCCTAAGGACATAGTTAATTAACAAATGGGCAATAGCTAGCTCATGAACAAAAATAACAATACAGAAAGCCTAAAATAAAAATTAAATGTGTGTATTTAATGTATAGCAGGGGACAATGGCCAGAGAAATGTTTTAGAGGCAAGATTCTCTCGATTCAGGTTTCTTTTGCTGTCTTTTCTGAGTGTTGGTCATAAAACTCCATAGTGTCAACTATTATCAATAGAAAACATACTTGGACTACAAAGATATGTAAGTAGTCAGTAAATATCACAGGATGATTTTCTCATGAATCAGACTGGTATGCTACCACATAAACAAATCCCAAGCATCATGACAATTTATTTAACTCAAGTAGTTAACTTATAAAATAGTTTTTATATTCTAATATATAAATTTTAGTTAGTCTAAAAATTTGCTATTGCAAATTTGCTATTGCTGCTTTAATTTTATACTGAGGAATCTAAAGCGCTATTATTGTTACTGATTAAGTAAGCATATAGTACTTGAAAATTACAGTATTATGCCTTCATATTTGGCAAGAATGTGAATATTGGTCTATGAACCAATGAAATAATTTTCTTCTCTATCAAGTAATTTTTATCCACCAAAAAACCTGAATGCAAAGTGAGCGTTCTTTAAAAAATTCCACCTTTCAATTGACATTTTATATGTAGGATCAGAAATACCTGAATTTAGAATATCATTACTACTTTTTTTGAAAGGAAAAAAAGTTACATTTTAGTCAAGTATTGCTAGAAAGAAATAGGAAATCTTTCCACAAGTAAGGTCCACACTACAATGGCAAAGTCTAGTTAAAAGCTTTAATTTAGTATGTGAATTTCCACCTCACCAAAAAATTCAGATACTTTATCTAGAGACCAGATCAACTTTGAAACTACCTTCAAGATATCTCTAACCTTCAAGTAGATAAAAATGGAGAATTGAAATAGAGCTGTATAATATAAATTTGCAAATATTTCTGAGGCAACAAAATGACCAGTAAGAATTTTAAAATTTACTTTAATGACTCCATTTCTAAAATACATGAATACTAAATGTATCTATTATGTGCAGTAAAAACATCTTGTCACATAGCCATACATTTTTTCGCTCTTCCTTATTATCACCATTCTAGTACCTAACATATTTTCTTACCTCTGAATGTTTTACCACTTTAAATAACCTCAAGCTATTGGTCTACTTTCCAAGTTACCATGAGGATATTTACTTGAAATCTATCATCTACCTACTTTTATGAATTCAAGTTAACAGAAAGTGGCACTTTACTATATTTTGAGATTCTTTTTTTTTTTTTTTTTTGAGATTCTTTTTCTATATTTGAATTTTTTTTTTTTTTTTTTTTTGAGATTCTTTTAAGATTTCTTTTCTGAGAAAATTTCACAAGCCATCAGTTGCTTCTGTGTTACCAATAACTGGCATTAAGAACATTAGCCTTTTTATTCTTTAAAAGAAAGATTATTCATTTACGTAAACTGTTTTCTCCTTGTTTATACATATTGATGATTTCAAACTGGGTCTCAAGAGATGGATTTCTTGGAAACTTAGACTTTTGGAACTGGAATGGACATTAGAGATCATCTACTCCAACCCCTTCATTTTATGGTTGAGGACACTGAGCCCAGAAAAGATAGCTGAGTGACTTTGGGCAAGTTTACCAAGTGAGAGAGCCAGAATCAGAAGCCAGGTCTCCTGACACCAGTTAGGAGCCAGGTCTCCTGACTTTTAGTCCAAGGATATTTCCATTACACATACACTGACTCTCTATTCTTTGAGGCTGTCTTGGGGCTGCTCACACTGCTCAAGCTACTTTGTAAATGATCACATTCACCAAATAAAATGCTTTTGATGACAAGTCATGGGACCTTGGAACACACCTGTGTAATCAGGCTATACTCATAATCATGATTTCCCCCTGCCTGGAACATCTCAGGGACTCCTCGTTGAGCATGCAATAAATTATAAGCTCCTCAACATGGTATTCAAAGCAGTATATGCTCTAGTCCCAACAAATCTCATGAAAGTCTCCCCCTCTTGATCTACACTGTTGACACTAGCCTTTGTTCAGTTCTTCTAAGGCACCAAACTCCTTCCTATCCCACACATGCCATTCTTTCCACACAGGCTTTTTTCCCCACACTTTGTCTGGCTAGCTATTAATTATTCTTCAGATCTCAGTTTTAAATATAAGACCCCTTAAAAAGGATTTCCCCAAGCCCTCTGATCATTTGCCCCATTCCCACCTCCTTGTTTTTACATTCTTATTGCAACCTATATCTTTTAGTGTGTATACCAAGTCCAATTAATGAATTATTTATTCAGTCACTTATTTATATTAATTTCTTGTTCAATCTACTCCAAGCTCTATAAGAACAGGCACTCTGTCTATTCTTAGTCACCACTCTACCCTCTAGCACTTAGCAGACTGTGCTGAAACACAATAAACACAATAGCTAGTATATTTACTATAGCTAGTTGATTACTATGTGCCAGACCTTGTTCTAAAGCTGATGATCTTACTTGACACTCCAACAATCCCATGAGGTTGGTACTAGTATTATATGTATTTCACAGATGACGAAACCCAGGCACAGTGCATTCAGATACTTGCCCAGTATCACAGAGCTAGTAAGTGATGGAACTGAGATTTGAATTCAAGCATTCTGATTCCAGAGTCCATTTTATTCAAATAATTATTATGCTGATGTACACCCAAATATTTATTGAATAAATGAATGAACTTACCCACCAAATCAAATTAATCATATCACTGAACTATATAAATGGAATAACACCACCACATATAGAGTTATAATATTTCAGGCACTAAGTAGTATACATATTTTAATGATTTAATCTCACAGCAACCCTACTGTCATTACCACTTCATAGATGAGGAAACTAAAGAACAGAGATTAAATAACTTGCCCAAGATCATATTGCTAGTTAAGTGGCACATCTGGTGTTCAAACACAGGCAGTTTATTCCAAGTCTGTGCCTTAACTTCTATACTGCCTTGCTGTGACAGCCCATATCTGAAAACAGCTCAAAGTTAATAAAATACTAATATAACAATAATTAGTGAACACACAAAAGAGGGAGGAAACCCATCTGTTTAGGCTAAATTGACATCCTCTATATAATGGAGATAAACAAAAACGCTCTTCCCTTGTATAAATGAAAGGTAGCCCTTCCTTCTGGTGGATATCACTCCATAGCACAGTGAAGGGTCTTTCTGGGGAGTGATGGATGTGAAGGATGCCTTCTGCATTTCTTCTCTTATCCTTTAACTGGGTTCCCTTGCAAAGAGCACCGCCTGCATTTCCATATGCGGTAGCCCTGGTTAGACTACATAGAATTGTCAAAAGCATGTGCACACAGTAAGGAAAAAGGAAAGATCTAACTCTAGGATAAAGGCTTAAAAAATGCAAAAGCAATGTAAAAATCCAGAGCCATGGTGAGCAAAAAGAAAAATCTTGCTAAAATGTGCTATAACCTTGTCAAACCTTGCTAAAATTCCAGATGCACCATGCTCTTCACTAAATTCTTCAGTTTCAGCAGCTAGAAAGTGACGATAACAACACTTACCTTGAAGGAATCCTTTCAATAATAAAATAATATTGGTGAAATCCTTTCTGTAAATGATAAAGCACCATGCAAATTCTATGTTTACTCAATATTCAAATCTTATAAACTCTATAAGGATCCTTTTTTCAGGTCTTAAAACAATTTTGTTCTCTGTGAAAAATTACTAGTGAAAAAGCATTGCTTTATATGATGATCCTTTGAATGTATGATTCCACTTTGCACATGGTTGAAACTGTATACTCTGAATATGCCAGCACAACAGAAACAAGAAAAGAGGGAGCCTTAGAATGAGGTAGCATTTTTCTCTAAGATCATCCTTTTGGAAGAATACTTAAAAACAAAAGTGTAATGAAAAGAAAAATTTTAGTTCAAGGTTGGATGACTCCAGTCAGCTCATTTGGACAAAGGATAGATGTTATTGTTCCAGAGTCTGGGTATTCAGCAGTTTTAGAAGGTGTGCTATAAAAGCAGGGCAAAGAAATCTAGCTTTAGAAGCCAGATTTCACAGACTGTGGCCCGTGTGCAGTGTCAAAAGAATAGGCCAAACTGGTCAGTTGCGTGAAAGAAAAGTAAAAATAAATCAGATCAGCAAGGGTGTAGATGAAATGAGCAATTTGACCACACAGGTACAATGCATGATATTGGAATTACTAAGCACAGTTAATGTGAGAGACATTGGGAAATTCATTTAAATTCTCTATATGCTTCAGGTCTCCCAGAAGCAAAATGCAAATAATGAAAGTCTTTCTTTCTAAAGTGGTGTCATATGCTTAGGAGAAGGACACTACATGATCAGGGAGAATAAACCTGTTATCTTTGATGACAAAATGAGATCTTATAACCTTACCTAACAGATTGGTTAACCACAAGGCCAGATCTTCTTTCATCGGTAGCAAATTAGCTTCATGTCTGCTGGCCAGCCACTGGCTATACTGATGCATATCAGAGAGGCCAGGTCCACTGCGTACCTTTGGGCTCACAGCAGTGCACATTATTTATCCACTTGTAATACCTGTTTTGGAAACAAAAGAGCAATTGCTTTTTATACAGACTTCTCTTGTTAAAATCTCACTGCCAATGACACAGTAAGGAACAGGATCTATGGAAGTTTGGATGCAAGTCAGGTTATTAATTATTAAACCCCCATGAAACACTGTTTGCTTTACTTGTACTGGCCCTGTCACTTTTGACCAACTACTTGGTAGGAAGCAGCAGCTGTCAAAGGTCAAATAGAAAAATCAAACAGTAAGCTCTCTGCTTGTGTAAAACATCATATTTGGAAAAACGACAGTTTCTAAGGAAAGAAATTCTACTTATTCAAAACCAATAAAAAGTGGTTGATTAAAATTTGGGTATCCAAATTGTAAACTCCCATTGTTTGGGTTAATTTTTGAAGCCATCAATTTCCACAGAATTTTAGGACTGAATACTAGCAATGACAGTATTTGCAAAATTTCTTATAAACATGACCGTTACTCTTAAAACTATTACCTATGAGATTAAGCACAGCCCTTGGTTCTTTGCAGATGGCCAAGTAATCATGCACTTATACTTTAGAGAATTGGGTGGGACATGGGGGAGTGTGTCCTTTTAGAGTCCCTACTACACTTCTCTTATTTTACAGTTAATGAAAACAAAACCAAAGAGGAAGTGTCACTCAACCAAGATCATATAGCTAGATCACGGCAGAGTCAGGCTTGAACTTGGGTCTTTACTCTAAGACCATTACTGTTTTCAGAATGACACATTTTACAAAATAGTGTCATCAGGAACCCACGTTATAACCCAGGAATTACACCGTAATTCTAATAAATATCATCACAGGTTTTCTTCTGTCATACTTTGTACCTTCTCACTTTGTATGTTTTGCATACTAGGGTTTGTTTGTATTCATGTTTAGCAAAGAAGTAATTATATTACATATCTTATATCTACACATTAAGGGATGATTTCACTAACCTATGAGTAACACAGTCTTCTCTGTGGGTTGCAGAAAAGATGTATGAATATGTACTTGGCCTTAAATGTAGTACTATTGTATGCATTATTTATAGGACCTAAGACTACAGATGTAATATTGGAGCAGGAAGGTAATAAACTCATAAGTTTATGTGTAGAACTCCATACTGTATGCAAACAGTGACTATAAAATAACCAAACGCGTTATGACTGAATGAAATGAAAATGAAAATGTTTGCAAATGACAAAAAGTAAGATTTATATGATATAATGGGGTTTTTAGCTATATTTATTAATTACTAATGGTATTTTAAGTTTACCAGTATAAGTTGTATATACCCTTGTCAGTTTTATCACTTGAAACGTTACATAGCATTCTTTTCCAATTAATCTCAAACTCTAATTCTCTTAGCCTAGGTTAATTTTTGTCTTTTAAAGACAGCTTTTAAACAAAATAAGACATTGGTGTTCAGAAAACTGTAAAATGTGACAGTCTCACAAACATTTTGCTGTAGCATTAGAAAAGACTGCTGGGAGCATGATTAAACACCTAAAAAGTGTCATAAATATATAATTTAAAAGCACAGACAATTTAATTTCCAGAGAAATTATGCTTTGAAGTAATTTTTGCAGAAAAAAATTACTGTAACTTTTCTTTGAAAACACCTTCTATAAATCTCTGTATATCTAGTCATCTAAAGTAATAACTAGTGAAAATGTGAAATATTTTAATATACCTTGTCATATGCTACTAAAGTGTCACTACAGGGACCAGAAGATCACAATTGTCTTTTTTCTTTTGCAGTTAATCATGACATTATTCATATAAAGTCCTAAAGATTCTCCAAACCCTGTGACTAAACCCGAAGGCTAAAACATTTTTTTGCCCTAGTTCTTTAAAAAATAGGACCAACCCCAGGAAAACAAAACATTTCCCAGTAGTTGGTTAGGATTCCTACAGGCTAGCTAGCCTCAGAAACAAACATTTAAGTAATAATACATTTAAGCACATGATTCATACATTTAAATAACTAATTGAAATCTTAAAAGGGTTACCTCTAAAATGCCTTTCTTCTCAAGACACAATATCTCCCGCTACTTTCCTGAAAGTGAGATGTGGTAGTTCAGTAACTTTACCTACATCCTATTATGTTCTCTGCAACTTCCATTTAAGCATCAGAGTCCTATTTTGCTTTGTAAGAGCAAGAAGACACCTCAGATTCGTAAGCTCATTGTCCAGCAAAGAATTCATCAAGGGATAGTTTACAGTAAGCCTAATGGCATGTAACAGTTTCAGTGAGCCAGAGGGACACAATCTGTCCCCTCAATGCTTCTAAACAGTGAAGTTTTTATTTTCCTTGACAGTGGCACATTTATTTCTCATGTAGTCTGTCCTGTATTTTGCCAGAAATGTAATTTAAACTATCTTCTAATATTTACAGATGATCATTAAGTTAAAACAATAAGAATAACTAAGCAATGTTTGTTACGCTGCTTTGTATATAATCAAAATTATATGTAAAGTGAAAAAAAAGAAAGAACAGAGTTATATTTTCCCAGGAGGCAAAGGTAGGAGAAAGAAGGCTTAGTGGGTAATTAGCATCTGACAGAAGTTAAACAATGAAACATATGCCAAATATGTAGACACCTAAGTCACTGTCATAGATAGGGACTCTTCTGTTGTTTAAGGGACTCTTCTGTTTAAGTCCCTTTTGAAAAAAATTAGGATTTTGATCCAAATTCTTCTGATCCTTTTTTCACATTTCAAATCACCATCAAACTTGGCATGACTCTATGGTTTAGCTGAAAGTCATTACATGGTGGTCTTGGATTTAAATATAGCTGAGATATGAATAGAAAAGATGAAAATGGACCCAGCTAGCCGGATCAAAATTCGGAGTGTGAATTACCCCATGTTGAAACAGTTTCCAAATGAAATGATTAAATTGCGGTGAACAAAGGTCAAATAAATTTATATTACCCAGATAAAAAGATCACTACAGGATTATAAACCTTTTATAATTTTCAACAAATGTTTAATCCATCTGAATGAGTTGAATTAGATCACAAAGAACAAATTACAAGAAAAAGGTCATTTCTGATCTTTTGAATTCATTCAAACATTTTCGAAAACCACCAGAGATACCAAGGGGTAGCTTTTAAGACAGGAAATGAAATGATACACTGACTTGAAGGAAAAAAATAGGTTTTGGAGAAAGAAAAACTCCTTTTTTTGTATAACATATCTAAATACTGAAAGATGTTACTATTAAAATTCATACAACCTAAATATTTAAAAAGCTTGATAAGTAACTTCAGTAATTACTAAGCAAAGCCAATCGCTTTGAAAAAAGGAGTAAGGATTCAAATGCTTCTATGACTTCTTCAGACTATGGCCTCTCCAAGCTTTATGGGTCTATCTAAAAATGGATAACTCAACCCTCAGGATTTGGAATTCAGAAAAATAAAACTTAAAGGGAAAAACATGCAGAAACTTAATACAGAATTCTTCAAAGAATGTGTGTGTGTGTGTGTATTTTTTTCTTTCTTTCCATAGAAGTGATTCTGGAATAACCATTATGAATATGATGAGACTTGAACCAGCCCAGGGGAAGAAGAAAAAATTAATGACTCCATAAGTAAAATATCACATGTTTAAAGAGTCTGTTTAGTCTGTTGTTCCAGAATCCCAGTTGAAGACATAGTTTTGACTCTGAGGAAAAAGTATTCTTTTTCACCACCTAGAGGTGTGCTTCGATTATGACCAAGATGGTTTCTGGTTTATCTCTAGTCTTTGTTGCCATATTATAAAAAAAAGTATCACAATATTGCATGGAAAATAAATTGGAAAGACAGAAAAATAAGAATAAAATGATAAACATTATATCACTACTGTTTTGATATGAAATTCTGCTAAGAAGCATGATTAATAGAATATTAGAGCTGGAATCAGAAGTCCTGGGGTCAAATACTGGTTCTACTACCTGGCCATTTAGTAGTTGTTCTATCCTAGTTATATGACTTTTTCTCTTTGTACTTGAGTTCTCCAGTATGTATAATGGAGGTTAACACCTCACATATACGTGTGAAGATGAAATATTTGTGTCAGTATTTGGCATATATTTTATATTCAACAAACACTAGCTAAATTGAAATCATCACCATAGGAAATATGCAAAAATAAAGCTTCCACTGACTTATTTTAAAAAGAAAAGAAATTCTGTAACAAAAATAGGAATATTTTGTAGAACTCTAGATAACTGAGAAAAGACAAAGGCCAGGGGGAGAAATGAAAAGATAAAGAATTGATGAAATAAAACCATAAATAATGGAAAATCCCAAGTTTTCTTCATATTGAGAGGGATGAAACTCCCAGGATAATGAGTGAAATGCTGAACTCCAAGATGGGTAGTTTACATGTTTTTAAAAACAAATTTTGGTAACATATTATACTTCATTTTGGCATCAAAGACTCATAAGTTATTAAGAAAGGGGAATGCCATGCCTCTCAAAATAAATGTGAAAGGATGTCACCACAACCCTTCCCCCCACAAAGACACCTAACTGTGGCCATTTAAAACAGAGTGCTAATGAACCCACAGCCAAGGGTCCCTTCACTAAAGGCCACCTTTGTTCTGATTTAGAGCATCGACCTCCCCTGTCTAGTCAGTTTTGTGTGCTATGGGTGTGAAACAACTAAGAAAACAAAGTTTATAGGCCAATAACACTGTCTTCTACAATTAAAAAAATAAAAACACCTTAAGCCAAACACCCTTCCATAATCTGGAAGGAGAAAATGCTATCTTTCAAGCTAGACTCAAAGAATTAACAACCAAGGATAGCTCTAGATGGCTCTTTCACCATTCTGAGTTCTTTACACCTATGTGATTCACTTTGGCTGGCCAATAATATATCTACAAAGCTATATATTCTCAACCAATGTCATGAATGTAAAATCTTAACCTAAGAATCTTAACAGAAAATAAAAGTCCAAAATGTAATCAGAAAGGTAATTCTAGATCTTGTAAATGGACCTTCGCTTCTGGCTAAGGGGAGCAACTTGTCCGAAATTAAAAAGCGCCAAGTGTAAAGGCAAAATGACACTCGTTACTAGTTTTTCTAATTATATAATAAAATCTTTAAACTCAAATGGACCTTAGAAGATTTACCAGCCAAATTTCTGGTTATTCATAAGGGTCTGGAAGCCTAAGACGTTTTGGCCAAAGTAACAAGTCTAGTTAGTCAGTCATTAAAAGTACCCTACTCAGCCCTCCTGGTGACCAAACTCAAGGAATGCTAACTCTCTTCCAGGAATCTTTTTCTTATCTTGCAGCCCCATGATGATTTGTCTTGAACCAAATGATGGTATACCTACAATAATAATTCCTTCTCAAATCATGACCAAAATATTAAGACTGAGTGGGAACTAATTTCTTATATTTTCTTGGCATTAGAGATTTTTAAGTTTTTTTGTTTTTAATTATACTAAAGTATTCCTCCAAACAATTTAGCTCAGGTTTCTGGACCCCTACCAGATTAATTTCAAACTTAATTTGAATAGAAAATCATCTGAAAGTCATTAATTGATTAGGATGTTTGAGGACTTACATCAAAATTTAACCTAAGTTGATTAAGTAAATCTTAATTCATAAGAAGATGTTGCTGTGTGTGTGTCCACGTGTGTGCTGTTTGCAATAAAAAGATTTCTGTTTTACGTAACTATAGTGTAGTTGAGAGCTAGCAGAGTTCTACATTCTGTTGAATATATATGTACTCTCACGTAAGGGGAGAGCATTAGCAAAAACTCAGTTGCTTTGACTCTGAAAACATTTAGGACAGAAAAATTACACAAGCATCTTACTCTTTTTGCCAGGAGATATTTTCTACCTTTACTCCAATTCTTTTCTCTAGTCAGAAAACACTGAGTGGAAAGTCTTGATAGTCGTCCAGGAGAAATGAAAAGAAACAGCGGGATCTCTGTGCCACCATATCAAAACCACAAAGATACCAAAATTACCTTAACATCAGCTCCAGTTTTAACAACTCCCTCTGCAAACAAACTGTTAGAGCCTCATTACTTGGTTTCAACCAAGGTAACTTTGGCCTTCCAAAGGCTCCCGAAGTCTATAAATATAAAGCAGGCTTGCAGGCTTGAAGCAAAATTCTAAAATTATGCATAACATACTTAGGATTAATATAAGACCTGACATTCTTCCATACCTGCAAGTTTAACTAAAATTTCTTACCAAGATACTAGGACACTCAGTGGCAATCACAGTACCTTTTGCACCAGATGAAATAAATTTTGCCTTGTGAGTTTATTTCCCAGCAAAGCACAGTCGACATCACAAAAGTATGGTGTGTAACACTAAAATAAAGAACTAAGCCCCAAGTTCAGTAGCACACAGGCTGAAATGCAAGCTACCTTTCCCTTTCAGAGCCCACTCAGGGAGCCATGTACTAAAGCTGCAAGGTGCATTGCAAAGGCTGCCTGTCCCATGCCTCAGATATCTGTCCCTTACCTTGTCTTAGGCACTGAGAACCAAGATGCCCATGCTGGAGAGGACTGCCACAGTCACCACCTCCTCCTCCACAGTTAGGGGGGAGCATTCCTCGAGAAGGAACTCATTGATCAATTTCAAAGACAGGCTGGGCAAACCAGATCCAGCTGGAGTCAATCAGCGTCCACACCGCTAAGATGTTGGGGAAGAAAACCAGTGAGCAGAGGCCTCCTCGGCCTTGTCTCTGTGAATCTCAGGGGATAGGTGAGGAGAAAAGGTGGATTTCCTCTGCCTGGCTGGCACCTCCGACCTGTCTGAGCCTTTATTTAGCACTAGGAGGCCTAATGGGTGTTCCTGTGCACATGCAGATCTTATTTCCTGGGCATAAGATCTCCCATAGCTGATCTAGCTTTGTAGGAGAGGGTGCTTGGGGAGAGGGAGGAGTTTACAAGAGAGACAGTAAAGTTTTGCAAACTCTTGACTGTAAGAGGATGAACATGAAGAAGGTGGGAGAGAGGAAAGGCTTTGATTTCCAAAAAGGTTAACTGGAGGAAAGTGGACAATCCCCCCGCCCCCCACACGCACCCCAATTGTACTGAAAGGTAGAAAACAGAATCTGTTAACCCCTGCTTTTGCTTCCCCTCTATTGATGACAGTAGAAACTTCGGATGTCTGGACTAGGCTAATGGCAATTTATTAGGCTGATAGAATTTAATCTTGCCAGAATAGTTAATGCCTCCAAAGCCAAGTTGGCTCCTGTGCTCCCCAAATAATTTCAGTTTCCAAAACCTTGCTCTTTGGACGAGAAGAACAATACCAGGCAAAAAAAATCGCCCCAAAGGGGGTTGATTCATAGGCTAGCCTAGCGTTTGTTTATTCACGTAGCAAAAGCTCGACTCTGTCATACTCATCAGTGGAAGACAGCATCACCCCAAATCACGCGTGTCGCGCTCTTTCCCCCCCCCCCAGCCTCCTTGATTCAAGTAAAGCAATAAGGATCAATCCATTAAGACCATCCCCCCTCCGCTTTCCTCTCCTCAATAAGGGACAACGCTGAGCATGCAGACAGAGACCCTTCTGCACGAATGCATATGTGTGTCTTTACAATCGTTGTGCTAATGAGCAATCCTCACTCCTGTCCCCGGTTGGCTGAGCCGCCCCAGCGGGTTTCTTCGTTGCGGCGGTCATCTGGACTGTTCCACAATAGGGATGAGGAACACATGGTCGCTTCCAGGGAGTCAGAGAGTCACCCACTGCAGTGACCACACACCGAGCGCCAGAGCCCATCCGGCTGTCCGAGGCTCTCCACCCTTCCCAGCCGCGTGCCCGACGTTACTGGCAACGACGGGCCCCCTCCCCTGCCGCCAGCCGTGCAGCAGAGGCCGGGGCTCCGCACACCGGGCTGCAGAGCCTGCTCACCCCCGCGTCCGGAGCTGGGCTGCTGGCGGCTCTCAGGGGCACCGGGGCTCCCGGCTCGGCTCCTGCAGCGTCTCGGGGCCGGCCCCCTCACGGCGCGGGTCCTGCGGCAGCCGCTCTCCGCACCCCACCAGCCCGGCGGCAGCGGCAGCAGCTCCAGCCGCGCTGCCCCTCTTCATACTTCTCTGATGGCTCCTCTCGGTGCTGTTTGGGAAAACGATTTTTTCCCCCTGCCAGAAACAGATTTCCTACATTTCATCAGTCCACATAGACCGAGCGGAAGTAAAATGCTTACTTTTTCTGGTGGACAGCAAAAGCAATTGACACTGATTTACCCTTCAAACGGGGAGAGATTGTATTACAAGCCCTTGGCAGCAATTCCGAGGTTGGGGCCAAGCTCCGGCCCCCTCCCGGTCCCCCAAACACTAACCTAAAGGGCGGGGGAGAGGGGTGGGGAGGGGATCATATTTAACTCGGAGGTTTTAACAGAGTCAGTGGCTTTAGCACAATATTAAAATTGGGTGTTGGGAAAGTTCTGCTTTCCTGGCCAGTGATTTTGCAGACTCGGAGGCATGAGCTTGCCAGTAACTTCGGCCACTCTTCTTTCAAATTGAACAATTTGATTCTTTACAACTCCCTTTAAATATCAGACTTTAGAAGAGACTGTATTTCACGGCTGTTTTCGCTTTACAAAAGGAAATACAGTTCCACCCTTCCTTCTCTCAGCCTCAGCTCAGTATTATGTTGAATGTCATAGACAATTTTCTCCAACTGTTGTTTATTAGGGTATGTATTCTGAGACGAAAAGTCTCCCCATGAAGCAGACAGATGCTCAAGTGTCTGCTTCACCTCTAATAGACATGTGACCTCTTGTTGAGTGTCCTAATCGCCTCAGGTTACTACTTTCCGTGGAGTGTAGGTGAAAATGATCATACTTTTTTGTTGTTGTCGTTTCAATGTTCATCAGTTTCACAAGCATTTCTATCCAATGATCCTGTGGCACAGGTATTCTAGTCCTCTCTTGGATACCATGTTTAAGATGGTGAGCAATGTACCAACACACCCAGCCCAGCCTCCCCCCCCCCCCCCCCCAAAAAATAGAAACTACCTGTGGATGGATAATAGCAAAGCGATGTGGGTAATTTTAGATATAACTGAAAAAATGCATTTTGTACTTATTATTGCTTTCATCTGGAAATGGTTATTTGCTCTAAAACAGCTAGAAACTGCATCAGTTCTTTGGTTGTAGTAGCGGAGCAAATAATGAAGAAGGGAAGAAAACAGATGGAAAAGTTTGCTGGCGCTGAACTCCAACCTTTTTATTTTAGTTCAGTTGGGTACTGCAGTTAGCTCCATATTCCTCCTTAGGCTTCCCAGAAGAAAGGGAAAAGAGCCATTCCTCATTTTAAGGAGAAACAGTATTATAAAAAGGCCTATCTTACTGCTTAGATATACAGCAACGAGAACAACAAAACATACAGAACAGGTTACTGATGAATTTGAGCAATCATTCTGATAATAAAAATTTTCAAAATTTAACCAGATAGATCTGAGTGTTACTACAGGCCCAACAAAGAACTCTTAGTTTCTGAACCTATAAAATTTAAGTAAAATCAAACATCCCTGATAATTTTTCATGATCAAAATATCATCAGCCAATAAATGTTAATTTCAATATCTTCAGGGTATAAGAGTTCAAAAAGTTTAACACCTAGATTTTCAAAAGCTCATAGTCTCCTTTCTATATAAATATTCTTGTCACATTATTCAATATTGACATTATAAAAAGCAAAGTGTAAAGACAATATTTTTGTTGATTAAGGGACAATGTTAAACCCAGTTTGGGAGAATAAGGAGGCTTCCAGAAGCTTTGGGAGAACATAATCATTCAAATTACTCCCTTTCATGCCCCTTTCTTCCAGGTATTTTTAATTTTAAATTCTGCCTTATATCAGATCCTCTTTCCTTTTTAGCAAAATCCAAAAGGATAATACTAGGAGAAATATGTATTTTCTCCCTTAGCATCTATGAGTTGTGCTGAGTATTCTTTGGGTGACAAAAGAGAAGTAATACAAAAGATTTCTGAAGAGGCAGCAAAGTAGTGTTTTCATTTAAATTTTTTTCAGCATTTGTAACAATTTCCATTTGATTTTTATGTTTTATCAAATTTATACTTATGTATTCCAATCAGTCACTTATAAAAATTTGTCAGAAAATCTTTTCATCCAAGAATTTTCTTGCCTTGGTCTCAACCTAAACATATTTGTCTTAGGAAACCATAGTGCAACTGACTCAATGATAACCTCCCTGATGTGAGGTGAAGGAAGCGAATGCCTCACCTAACGGGGTGAAAAATGTCTAAATACATTCTTGAAACATAATGACATAAAAAGGAAAAGTCAAGCCAAATTTAAAGAAAACATAGTATTGTTTTCCTTTTTAAGTTATCACAGTTTTGAAGACTTTATATTAAGAATTCCTGGGTTACTACGTTTTTCAGTGTTGTAAACCTTCAACATTGTCTTCAATATGAACTGTGCCTTTTTCTAAATGTAAATATATATGTGTGTGTGTATATATATGAATATATACATATATGTTTAAAATGAGCAATAAAATTATTTTTTTCCTCATCTATAGGTTAGCCTCTCCTCACCCCTCACCCCTCACCCCCCACTCATGGAAATAATATAAACGCACTTATTCTGAAAAGTGGGACAAACCTTCAATAGAGGATGGAGATTATCAGGAATTTTGAAATAAATAATGTGGGAAGAGACACTAGATTAAAGTAGAATAAATTTCCAAGGGTGACCAAGACATTCTTATCCCTAAATAGCTTTGAAAGGGCACTTAAAGATGGCAAGTGATAGTGTTAGAAGCAAGTGAGAAAAATGATACAGAAAGCAGCATGAAGACATGTAATTGTGCTGAAGAAATGCATAAAGCAATGTAATAAGTGAAAACATTTATTTATGTTTTATTGAAATAGTTTATCAGTGATGTAAAATATGTTGATATTTCCCTACCTAGCTAACATCTTGGCCCATGATACAGGCCTTCAGTTGATTTACATTGAAATAAATTTTTTTAAATCTCATAAGGCAAACAAAATGGATTTTATAAGTCCTAGAGTGGAAATTACAAATACTGTTAGGGATAAAAAGTCAATGCTATTACTTTTTATCAGTATTCATGTATAAAACTACAAAGAATGGATTAAATGGGAGAAATTTCATGGGAAAAGTTCAAGATATACTCTCAGTTTGATATGCAACTTTAAAAAATCTATTGCTTTACTCTCAACGGAGAACTTTAAACTTTATAAGTACAACACAACAGTAGCACAGATATCCGTTCCCTACTGGGAAGACGCATATTTTTGCAAACTGTGTGTTATATATGAGCATATGTCTTCTAATTTTTACACAGGGGATAGATTGAAATCATTTTATGAAATATGCCATCTATCTTGTCTAGCTTTAAAATATCCTATGCAATATATACTGTTAGTGATTTTTCTTGTGTAGGTTGGAGTCGTGTTTTGTTTTGTTTTTTTTGCAGTATGCGGGCCTCTCACTGTTGTGGCCTCTCCCGATGCAGAGCACAGGCTCCAGACGCGCAGGCTCAGAGGCCATGGCTCATGGGCCCAGCCGCTCCACGGCATGTGGGATGCTCCCGGACCGGGGCACGAATCCGTGTCCCCTGCATCGGCAGGCGGACTCTCAACCACTGCACCACCAGGGAAGCCCTGGAGTCATGTTTTTTATTTTTCCACATATTTGTGTGGCTTGTTTCAAAATCTTTTATTAAAATATCATGCCATCCTAATTGCAAGAAGCTCGAACTTAATATGAATGTTTAAGATAAAATATTTTTATTTTTATAACCTTCTCTTTCTTTTACATGACTGTCATCTCCAGTATCTAAAATACCACTGAGCATAGAGTAGGCACTCAATAAATAATTGTTGAATGAACAATTGACCATTATAGAAGAAGCCAATCTCTTAGGAAGCTTACTGCTAATTGGTTAGATCTTTATATATTGTCTTTAATTTAATAGTTTGGAACTTGGAATAGAAAAATAATGTTAAAATAACATTATAAATGATGGTTTCATCCCCAAGTTAGAATAAGTTCATCTGGTTAAATGCAACTAGAGTTCAGTAAAACAGATGCTTGTCTGTGTGCCAGGCTTATAAATGAGGTCAGTCCGTGTCACTTGTCACTTCATTAAAAATCAAGGTTGACTTGGACTCAAGGTTTAATCATAACCAATACTATGAGTGCAGTGAAAAGTGATAGGAAATATTACTACTTCAGTGGCTTTCAAACTTTTTTTATTGTGACCCACAGTAAGAAATACATTATGGAACAGACACATAAAATCACACTCAGACACACAACCAAAACATGGCTCACAAAACAGTACTTACCTTCCTCAGTTAATGCACTCTGTTATTTTTCTGTTTGGCTTTATTCTAGTCTTTCTATGGCATTCAGTTGAAAAGAAATGTTGTTGGGGAACTGCTAAATTTATTTCAAAGCCCACAATTTGAAAAAGAAATCTGACTTAGAAACTAAGCTAAGGAGAAGATCCATCAAAATTGAGGTAGGGCGTCAATGAACAGATGGTTTCATTATAAAGAACAAAACAGACGTGCATATATATTCTCAGAGGTAGATGATGCGATGTCCATCACAATATCCCAAACATTGTACACCTCATACCTCCATGTCTTTGCTCATGCTGACTTGAATGATCTTTACCTGTAACTTTCTCCCTTTGAAGCAATCAGATTCATTCTCCCAGGACCCGCTTAATCGTCATCCTCTTTGTGGTTCTCTTGATCTCCCTGACAAAATATTGCTGTGCCTCTGGGTCCAGGGCTCTGGGAATTTTTCCATTTCTTTTATATCTCACTTAGGACGTAGTATCACAATTATTTTCGTATGTATATATCTCCTCTACTAAACTGTGAGTCCCTGGAAAGCAGGAACTAGTTACCTATCAAGTGCTCAGCACAGCACCACCCAAGGGTGTTGAATGATTGAATGAGTAAATAAATGAACCATAAAACCACTGAATATCTGAAAGGGAAAAATCGGGTGTCACTGGGTGATGGGACAGATACAGGAAGGAAGGACTATGCCCATCAAAAGGGAACTAAATGGAAATCCCTCTGTAAAGGTGGCACCAGCTATTAATTTTGCATCATTGTGAATAGAAAACTTTACATTATAGGTGAAATTTTACTGTCACATTTCTTGGGACTCTATTGCAGGTAGACCATGGTCCAGTTATCCATTTATTTTTAATCCTGATAATGATAAATTTAGGATTACAGATCTTCCTCTGCTTATGGTGGGGATACATCCCGATAAACACATCATTGTAAGTTGAAAATATCATAAGTCAAAAATACATGTAATATATCTAACCTACATTAAACATGCTCAGAACACTTACATTAGCCTACAGTTGGACAAAATCATCTAACACAAAGCCTATTTCATAATAAAGTATTTAATATCTCATGAAATTTATTGAATACTGTGCTGAAAGTGAAAAACAGAATGGCTGTATGGGTAAAGAATGGTTGTAAAAGTATTGGTTGCTTACAGTTGTGATCACATGGCTGTCTGGGAGCTGTGGCTGCCCGGCATCATGAGAGAGTAATGTACTGCATATCACTAGCCTGGGAAAAGATAAAAATTCAAAATTTGAAGTCTGGTTTCTACTGAATGTATTTCACTTTGGCACCACCTTAAAGTCGAAAAATCATAATTTGAACCATCGTAAGCTGAGGATCATCTGTATTTTGTTGAAGGATGAGAAAACTTGCTGAAATTTTCATTACTGAAACTATAACTTAGTTCACAAACATGGAATCTTTGCCACTGCTGATTTATACGAAGCATTTAGAGAAATGGCTCTTAAATTTATCTCATCAAAGGGCTTTTCTAGTACCAAATAGTAGACCAGGCAATATGCCAAGAAAGGTAGCACACCTAACTCAAAGTGAGAGATATGGAGAGATACTCTGACACCAGGAAAGGGTCAGGGTCGGTGGGGCTTCCCTTGGCAGAAGGAAGTGTTGCCATCCTGCTGCTGTTGCCAAAGCCACTTGGACTCTAGAGCCATTTGCAAAGAGATTTCAACCAGCCATTATTCCCACCAAAGCTGCCAAGGAATAGACATATTAAATTGTACTAATAATAGTTACCGCAGTTGAAATAATAACTAAGAGTCCAGATTTGGAGACAGACAAAACCAGGGTCAAGTTATAGCTTCTCCACTTACTTGCTGAAAATTATAGGCAAATTACTTAACCTTTCTAACTATAAGTTTCCACATCTGTGAAGTGGGGTTAACAAATAGCCCCTTTCATAGGCATGTCTAGAGCATTATATAAAATAATACATGTAAAATATTTAGTTTACTGTCTGACATACAAGTGTGAAATTAAGGTTAGGTATTTTATTATTAATTGACGGCCTAAATCATCTTATTTACTCATTATAAAATCCCCTGGGATAAGGAAATTCTCATT
This sequence comes from Lipotes vexillifer, assembly GCF_000442215.2. NCBI lineage: Eukaryota > Metazoa > Chordata > Mammalia > Artiodactyla > Lipotidae > Lipotes > Lipotes vexillifer. Next base: position 3,420,804 of record NW_006785581.1, on the reverse strand, counting down.
AAAAATACAGAAGATCAGAGAATTTTATGTGTCCTTTCTCTGAATCTTTCTCTCTTCCCCACTTTATGACATTCCATTTTATACCCTTTTAGATATCCACGTTTTTTTCATTCGTTATTTAATCATTCATTCTCCACTTCCTCTGTGTAATTTTTTTTTGATTTGTTACTCCTTTTATTTAAGAGGCAATTTCAAATTATGAATGGGCAATTAATTACAAAATACTACTGATGATTTACAAAGACATCTTAGTTATTGCCTAATACTTTGTCCTTATCTTTATAGAGATTGGTTTTTTAAAATAAATATTCTGATCCTATGAAAAGCATTTCCATACCATGTATTTCTATGTAATAGTCATCCTATTTAAATGTTAATAAAATCTGTTTGCATGTAGATTAAAAAAATCAAAACATGAAAATATCAAAATGCCAAGTTATAATACAGTGTTACAAGTGGATTAAAGTATAAAATGAAGTCATAATACCAAGGCTTTTTTCCTAGTTTAGGAAATCTTCAGTTTAGTGAAGCTTAAATCAAGACCTAAAAATATTTGGAACTGTAACTAAGTTACAAACAAATAAATGGTCTGCTCCCAGAGATCAGGAGTCTAATTGGAATTATTGACTCTCCATGGAGAGTCATTCTGAACCTCTGTGTAATTTTTTTTTTTTTTTTTTTTTTTGCGGTATGCGGGCCTCTCACTGCTGTGGCCTCTCCCGTTGCAGAGCACAGGCTCCGGACGCGCAGGCTCAGCGGCCATGGCTCACGGGCCCAGCCACTCCGCGGCATGTGGGATCTTCCCGGACCGGGGCACGAACCCGTGTCCCCTGCATCGGCAGGTGGACTCTCAACCACTGTGCCACCAGGGAAGCCCTGTGTCATTTTTATATAAAGATGAAGTTGCAGGACCAGATCATAGGTTAATAGGAAAAATGAACTATTAAACTGCACAGGTTAAGAGTCAGATTCATGTCTGAGTTTGACTGATTTGAAAGTCTGTGTTCATTTCCCTCCTTCTGCTCTTCCTTTTTTCCTTTCTTCATTCCTTCTTTCCTTCCTTCCATCCTTGCTTTCTTTTTTTCCTTCTTTTAAGGAGGGGGAAGAGTCTACACATTAAATAAATGTATGTTAAAATGTTTAAATGTAATAATAAAATACTCTGACAAAAAAGTTGAATCATTTTTGAAAAGAGGAGACTGTTTCCGTCAGGTACCCTAACTCAACCAGATGAGCTGCCCCTGGTGCTGAGGGTTTCACATCACATAGAATACATTAAATCCCTTACAGCAGTGTGAAAAAGAACTCACACTAAGAACACAGCAGAAGACATGGAGAAAAAGCTTCTGAGCAGGAAAAGTCAAGAGAAGGTTTCAAACTCTACATGAAATTATCTCTTTTCTTTTGGCTTTAGCTGCAGGAGAGGACAGACGAGAGTCAAGGAAGGCATCTTCCTAATTGGCTCCTGCAGCCTGAGCAGACTGAATAGCCCAGAGACTGAAAGATGTTTATTATACAGAATTGGCTCATGTGATTATGGATGCCAACAAGTCCCAAGATCTGCAGGGTGAGCTGGCAATCTGGAGTCCCAGATCTGATGATGTAGTTCCACTTGGAAGGCAAGCAGGTTCAAGAACCAGGAAGAGGCAAGGTTTCATTTTGAATCTGAAGGCAGGAAAAGGGTAATGTTCCACTTCAAAGTCAGTCAGGTAGGAGGAATTCTCTCTTACTCTGGGGAGATTCAGCCTTTTTATTCTAGTAAAGTCCTCAACTGATTGGATGAGGCCCATTCACATTAGGGAGGTCAATCTACTTTACTCAGTCTACCAATTTAAATGTTAATCTCATCCAAAAACATTCTCACAGAGACACACAGAATAATGTTTTACCAAATATCTAGGAACCCTGAGGCCTGGTCAAAATGACACATAAAATTAACCATCACAGGAGAAATAGGTGAAAAGAAGCATTGGTGCTGAGTTAAACGCTCCGTAATCCTTAAGACTTTCAGCAACATTGTGGAGAGGAGGAACCAAGACAGCAGAGTAGAAGGACGTGCTCTCACTCCCTCTTGCGAGAACACCAGAATCACAACTAGCTGCTGGACAATCATCGACAGGAAGACACTGGAACTCACCAAAAAAGATACTCCACATCCAAAGACACAGAAAAAGCCACAAGGAGATGGTAGGAGGGGCCCAATCACAGTAAAATCAAATCCCATAACTGGTGGGTGGGTGACTCACAGACTGGCGAACACTTATACCACAGAAGTCCACCCACTGAAGTGAAGGTTCTGAGCCCCATATAAGGCTTCCCAACCTGGGGGTCCAGCAATGGGAGGAGGAATTCCTACAGAATCAGACTTTGAAGCCTAGTGGGAATTGATTGTAGGACTTCGATAGGATTGGGGGAAATAGAGACTCCACTCTTGGAGGGCACACAAAAAGTAGTGTGCACATCATGACCCAGGGGAAGGAGCAGTGACCCCAGCGGAGACTGAACCAGACCTACCTGCTAGTGTTGGAAGGTCTCCTGCAGAGGAGGGGGTGGCTCTGTTTCACCGTGGGGACAAGGACACTGGCAGCAGAAGTTCTGGGAAGTACTCCTTGGTGTGAGCCATCCCAGAGTCTGTCATTAGCCCCACCAAAGAGCCCAGGTAGGCTCCAGTGTTGGGTTGCCTCAGGCCAAACAACCAACAGGGAGGGAACCCAGCCCAACCCATCAGCAGTAAAGCGGATTAAAGTTTTACTGAGTTCTTCCCACCAGAGCAACAGTCAGCTCTACTCACCACCAGTCCCTCGCATCAAGCATTTTAGATAGCCTCATCCACCACAGGGCAGACAGCAGAAGCAAGAAGAACTACAATCCTGCAGCCTGCGGAACAAAAACCACATTCACAGAAAGACAGACAAGATGAAAAGGCAGAGGGCTATATACCAGATGAAGGAACAAGATACAACCCCAGAAAAACAACTAAATGGAGTGGAGATAGGCAACCTTCCAGAAAAAGAATTCAGAATAATAATAGAGAAGATGATCCAGGACCTCGCACAAAGAATGGCGGCAAAGATCAAGAAGATGCAAGAAATGTTTAACAAACACCTAGAAGAATTAAACAGCAAACAAACAGAGATGAACAATACAATAAATGAAATGAAAACTACACTAGAAGGAATCAATAGCAGAATAACTGAGGCAGAAGAATGGATAAGTGACCTCGAAGACAGAATGGTGGAATTCACTGCTGAGGAACAGACTAAAGAAAAAAGAACGAAAAAAATGAAGACAGCCTAAGAGACCTCTGGGACAACATTAAATGCAACAACATTCCCATTATAGAGGTCCCAGAAGGAGAAGAGAGAGGGAAAGGACCAGAGAAAATATTTGAAGAGATTATAGTCAAAAACTTCCCTCACATGGGAAAGAAAATAGCCACCCAAGTCCAGGAAGCACAGAGAGTCCCATGCAGGATAAACCCAAGGAGAAACACGTCAAGACACATAGTAATCAAATTGGCAAAAATTAAAGACAAAGAAAAAATTGAAAGCGCAGCAAGGGAAAAATGACAAATAACATACAAGGGAACTCCCATAAGGTTAACAGCTGATTTCTCAGTAGAAACACTACAAGCCAGAACGAAGGGGCATGATCTACTTAAAGTAATGAAAGGGAAGAACCTACAACCAAGATTATTCTACTCTGCAAGGATCTCATTCAGATTCGATGGAGAAATCAAAAGCTTTACAGACAAGCAAAAGCTAAGAGAATTCAGCACCACCAAACCAGCTCTACAACAAATGCTAAAGGAACTTCTCTAAGTGGGAAACACAAAAGAAGAAAAGGACCTACAAAAACAAACTCAAAACAATTAAGACAATGGTCATAGGAACATACATATTGATAATTACCTTAAATGTGAATGGATTAAATACTCCAACCAAAAGACAAAGGCTTGCTGAATGGATACAAAAACAAGACCCATATATATGCTGTCTACAACAGACCCACTTCAGACCTACGGATACATACAGACTGAAAGTGAGGGGAGGGAAAAAGATATTCCATGCAAATGGAAATCAAAAGAAAGTTGGAGTACCTAAACTCACATCAGATAAAATAGACTTTAAAATAAAGAATGTTACAAAAGACAAGGAAGGACACTACATAATGATCAAGGGATCAATCCAAGAAGAAGATGTAACAATTATAAATATATATGCAACCAACATAGGAGCACCTCAATACATAAGGCAACTGCTAACAGCTATAAAAGAGGAAATTGACAGTGACACAATTATAGTGGGGGATTTTAACACCTCACTTACACCCATGGACAGATCATCCAAAATGAAAATAAATAAGGAAAGAGAAGCTTTAAATGACACAATAGGCCAGATAGATTTAATTGATATTTATAGGACATTCCATCCAAAACCAGCAGATTACACTTTCTTCTCAAGTGTGCACAGAACATTGTCCAGGATAGATCACATCTTGGGTCACAAATCAAGCCTCAGTAAATTTAAGAAAATTCAAATCACATCAAGCATCTTTTCTGACCACAACACTAAGAGATTAGAAATCAATTAAAAGGAAAAAAACGTAGAAAACACAAGTATATGGTGGCTAAACAATATGTTACTAAATAACCAAGAGATCACTGAAGAAATCAAAGAGGAAATCAAAAAATACCTAGAGACAAATGACAATGAAAACACAATGATCCAAAACCTATAGGATGCAGGTAAAGCAGTTCTACGAGGGAGGTCTATAGCTATACAAGCCTACCTCAAGAAACAACTCAAGTAAACAATCTAACCTTACACCTTAAGGAACTAGAGAAAGAAGAACAAACAAAACCCAAAGTTAGTGGAAGGAAAGAAATCATAAAGATTAGAGCATATAAATGAAATAGAAACAAAGAAAACAATAGCAAAGATCAATAAAACTAAAAGCTGGCTCTTGCGAAGACAAAAAAATTGATAAAACATTAGCCAGACTCATCAAAAAAAAGAGGGGGAGGACTCAAATCAATAAAATTAAAAATGGAAAAGGAGAAGTTACCAACAGACACCACAGAAATAAAAAAGCATCCTAAGAGACTACTACAAGCAACTCTATGCCAATAAAATGGACAACCTGGAAGAAATGGACAAATTCATAGAAAGGTATAACCTTCCAAGACTGAACCAGGAAGAAACAGAAAATATGAACAGACCAATCACAAGTAATGAAATTGAAACTGTGATTAAAAATCTTCCAGCAAACAAAAGTCCAGGACCAGATGGCTTCATAGGTGAATTCTATCCAACATTTAGAGAAGAGCTAACACCCATCCTTCTCAAACTCCTCCAAAAAATTGCAGAGGAAGGAACACTCCACAAATTCATTCTATGAGGCCACCATCACCCTGATAGCAAACCCAGACAAAGATACTACAAAAAAGGAAAATTACAGACCAATATCACTGATGAATATAGATGCAAAAATCCTCAACAAAATGCTAGCAAACAGGATCCAACAATACATTAAAAGGTTTATACACCACAATCAAGTGGAATTTATCCCAGGGATGCAAGGATTTTTCAATATATGCAAATCAATCAATGTGATAAACCATATTAACAAATTGAAGAATAAACACCATATGATCAGATCAATAGATGCAGAAAAAGCTTTTGACAAAATTCAACAAGCATTTATGATAAAAACTCTCCAGAAACTGGGCATAGAGGGAACCTACCTCAACATAATAAAGGCCATATACAACAAACTCACAGCAAATATCATTCTCAATGGTGAAAAACTGAAAGCATTTCCTCTAAGATCAGGAATGAGACAAGGATGTCCACTCTCACCACTGTTATTCAACATAGTTTTGGAAGTCTTAGCCATGGCAATCAGAGAAGAAAAAGAAATAAAAGGAATACAAATTGGAAAAGAAGAAGTAAAACTGTCACTGTTTGCAGATGACACGATACTATACATAGAGAATCCTAAAGATGCCACCAGAAAACTACTAGAGCTAATCAATGAATTTGGTAAAGTTGCAGGATACAAAATTAATGCACAGAAATCTCTTGCATTCCTATACACTAATGATGAAAAATCTGAAAGAGAAATTATGGAAACACTCCCATTCACCATTGCAACAAAAACAGTAAAATACCTAGGAATAAACCTACCTAGGGAGACAAAAGACCTGTATGCAGAAAACTATAAGACACTGATGAAAGAAATTAAAGATGATACCAACAGATGGAGAGATATACCATGTTTTGGATTGGAAGAATCAATATTGTGAAAATGACTATACTACCCAAAGCAATATACAGATTTAATGCAATCCCTATCAAATTACCAAGGGCATTTTTTACGGGACTAGAACAAATCATCTTAAAATTTGTATGGAAACACGAAAGACCCCATATAGCAAAAGCAGTCTTGAGGGAAAAAAACGCAGCTGGAGGAATCAGACTCCCTGACTTTGGACTATACTACAAAGCTACAGTAATCAAGACAATATGGTATTGGCACAAAAACAGAAATATAGATCAATGGAACAAGATAGAAAGCCCAGAGATAAACCCATGCACCTATGGTCAACTAATCTATGATAAAGGAGGCAAAGGTATACAATGGAGAAAAGACAGTCTCTTCAATAAGTGGTGCTGGGAAAACTGGACAGCTACATGTAAAAGAATGAAATTAGAATACTCCCTAACACCATACACAAAAATAAACTCAAAATGGATTCGAGACCTAAATGTAAGACTGGACACGATAAATCTTAGAGGAAAACATAGGAAGAATACTCTTTGACATAAATCACAGCAAGATCTTTTTTGATCCACCTCCTAGAGGAATGGAAATAAAAACAAAAATAAACAAATGGGACCTAATGAAACTTCAAAGCTTTTGCACAGCAAAGGAAACCATAAAGAAGACAAAAAGATAACCATCAGAATGGGAGAAAATATTTGTCAACAAATCAACGGTCAAAGGATTAATCTCCAAAATATATAAACAGCTCATGCAGCTCAATATTAAAGAAACAAACAACCCAATCCAAAAATGGGCAGAAGACCTAAATAGACATTTCTCCAAAGAAGACATACAGATGGCCGAGAAGCACATGAAAAGCCGCTCAACATCACTAATTATTAGAGAAATGCTAATCAAAACTACCATGAGGTATCACCTCACACCAGTTAGAATGGACATCATCAGAAAATCTACAAATAACAAATGCTGGAGAGGGTGTGGAGAAAGGGGAACTCTCTCGCACTGTTGGTGGGAATGTAAATTGATACAGCCACTATGGAAAACAGTATGGAGGCTCCTTAAAAAACTAAAAATAGAATTACCACAACTGGGCATATACTCAGATATACTCAGATAAAACCATAATTCAAAAAGACACATGCACCCCAATGTTCACTGTAGCACTATTTACAATAGCCAGGTCATGGAAGCAACCTAAATGCCCATCGACAGACATATGGATAAAGATGTGGTACATGTATACAGTGGAATATTACTCAGGCATAAAATGGAACGAAGTTGGGTTATTTGTAGAGACATGGATGGATCTAGAGACTGTCATACAGAGTGAAGTAATTCAGAAAGACAAAAACAAATATTGTATATTAACGCATATATGTGGAACCTAGAAAAATGGTACAGATGAGCCAGTTTGCAGGGCAGAGGTTGAGACATAGATGTAGAGAACAAACCTATAGACACCAAGGGGGGAAAGCCGCGGTGGGGTGGGGATGGTGGTGTGACGAATTGGGCGATTGGGATTGACAGGTATACACTGATGTGTATAAAATTGATGACTGATAAGAACCTGCAGTACAAAAAAAAACAAAGAAGAAAACAACTAATACTAAACTTTCTTTGGGTTATTTGTATGGAAATATGTTAATATAAATGTTTCACACATTACATGAAATTTCTAAAAATCCTATATGTTCTGGTATAATGTCATGTCATAATTGTAGTTATTACTTTAAAATGTATATCTCAGAGATAACTAAATTTCCTTGTCAATTGCATTATTATGAACTTTCACCAAATCTTTAGCCATGGTCATTTTAAAGTCTTTTGTTATTTACAGACAGTTCTGGGTGTACTCTGATGCTTTTGCAAAAATGTTCCTATAAAAGGGTTTCATCTTCAAGGAATTCATGGAAAAGACTCTGACAAGTACAGGTTTCTGGTAACTGACTATACTGATGAACTGAATGAATAAGCATTTTCAGAACTCTAATGGAAAACTGATGAATTCATAAAAGTGCTAACAAAAGATCAAGATAAAAAAAATTAATTACATGGGACTGAGTGAACTGATGAGGATGATTATAATTTTTGTGATTTTCTGTTTGAATGAAAAAAGAAAACATCCCACAAGGACCCAGAGGCAAAAAATATACAAATCAATTTTCACTGCAAAGTAAAGGAGCTGTTACAGTGAAGGATTACTGGACTGAATGTCAATATTATGACATAGTGTGAGTGTGTTTTGTGTTTGGTAATTGCAATCATTGTTGCTTTTGTTGTGGTCATCATTTACAATGTTTGGTGTCAGTTTATTTATCTCTTGTAAAAATAAAATATAGTGTGTGTGTCTGAAAAAAAAAAGACTCAGCAAATCTAAGTTTCATCATGTTCCATGCAAATTAAGATGCTTGGATGAAAATAAACATTATTAGCTTGAAAATAAAAAGAAAAAATGAAAGTAGGAAGGGTTTGTACTGTATTCCAGTTGAAATAAAGTATAATGACTGAGATTCTGACATGCTCTTTTAGTACCAGAATAGCATTTATGCATCAAAATCTGCTTATGAATACACAGTAAATGTAAATGTTCAACTAATCTTGTATAACAAATGTAGCCACTAACTGTTCCTTTACATATATTGAATAGGATCTTTATCTCTTTACATATATTGAATAGAAAATCAAAAGAATCTTTTTTCTAGAAACATCTTTTCCATTAAAGTACAATTTATTCTGCTAGCAATAAATTAATAAAATGAGGCATGCCTTGTTCTTTCCAAGTCAAAGTCCCTAACTTCATGGAACTTATATTTCACCAAAGTGAGACAGAAATTAAACAAATATTCCAATGAAATTAATCCACAATATATCAAGTGATAACAAATGGGTTCTGCAGAAAAATAAAATAAGGGTAAACGTGATAGAAAGTGCTGAGAGATGGCAGATGTTATAGGTGGTCATGGAAGGCCTTGCCAGTGAAGTGACAACTGAGCAGAAACCCAAAGGAAGTCACTATGCAGAATCCCTAAGGACCATTGCAGACAGGGCAACAACTAGTGCAAAGTCACTGAGGCAGGGGAATGCCACAAATCAGATGTTCCAGAAAATCAAAAAGGCTCCTATGGCAGAGATGAGTAAAGGGGGAGTAGGAGATAAAGTACGAGAGATTGGGGGGAGGGGGGAGTTCAGATCCCATAGGGCCTTGTAAGCCTTTGTAACTTGCTTTTCTCTCAAGTTTGAGCAGAGGGGCGACGTGATCAGATTTAGAGTTTAAAGCTGTCACTCCGATTCCTGGGTAGACAATAGCCTGCAGGAGGACATTGATTACTTACAGGGAAAACAGTTCAATGGTTATTGTGATAATGCAGATGAGAGGTGCGAGTGACTTGGATGAGAGTGATAGCAATGGAATTAGAGAAAGGAATCGGATTCTGGATATCTTTTGAATGGTTATTCTCTTCTCTTTGATTCA
>NW_006785581.1:3409759-3411034 GCF_000442215.2 Lipotes vexillifer | reverse complement strand
TTCCCCCCAGTTTATTCACTTTGTAATAAGGCAGATGGCTTACGTGAGCATCAAATCTAGTCTACAATATAACATCATCCATGACATTTCACTATTATTTTTATTTTAAATTATGATTTAAATTTTATCACTGATGGCTGGGTAGGCAATGTGAGAAACAGACAAGGCGAGCCTAAGATTTTTTTGTGTAAGAAATGCTGCAGTTTACTCAAATGGAAAAGACTTTGGGAAGTTGTCTTGTTTTGTTTTGCCTTATCTTGTTTTGTGTGGGGTGGAAATTAGGTTTCTAGTTTTGCTTAAGTTAAATTTGATATGACTATTTGGTATCCAAGGGAAGTTCTCGTGTGGTCAGTGGAGCCCAGTAAAGGGTGAATTAAAAATAACTGAGTCGGGCTTCCCTGGTGGCGCAGTGGTTGAGAGTCCGCCTGCCGATGCAGGGGACACGGATTCCTGCCCTGGGCTGGGAAGATCCCACATGCCGCGGAGCAGCTGGGCCCCTGAGCCATGGCCGCTGAGCCTGCACGTCCGGAGCCTGTGCTCCGCAACGCGAGAGGCCACAACAGTGAGAGGCCCGCGTACCGGGAAAAAAAAAAACAAAAAAAAACTGAGACTACGGTGCTTTGTGTCCACCTAGAGGGGTGGGATAGGGAGGGTGGGAGAGAGGTGCAAGAGGGAGGAGATATGGGGATATATGTATATGTATAGCTGATTCACTTTGTTATACAGTAGAAATTAACACACCATTGTAAAGCAATTATACTCCAATAAAGATGTTAAAAAAATATTTTTTAAATAAAAGAAAATGAAAAAAAAAAATGGAGCTCTGCACAGACGTGACCCTCAGGGCAAAGAGCCCTGGCATCAACAGTAACAAACACTCTCAAAGCTTCTTATGCACGTTAAAATTTGAAAACCTTTGCCAGAGATTAAAAATAATAATAATAACCGAGTCTTTTAAAAGCAAATCTTATGTGTACACACAAGTATTCAGTTGTCTCCATTCCTCTTCCCCACAAACACATCGGATTACTTAAAGTCTCTCACCTTAAACACTGGGGAATTGCTGAATAAAAGTAGAAATATTAATTGTCATTTCTAATTGTTTAGCTACCAGTTGTTATAGAACTCTGGGGGAGACCCAGCTCATTACTAAATTGTTAATTTAAATCCTAATAAAATGTATTAGGAGTAATGGATGATTATGGGCCAAGATATGATGCTCACATAATTGAGCTGCCCCGTTTGACAACCAATGCCCGGGGTAGAAAGAGTGTA
>NW_006785581.1:3398779-3408916 GCF_000442215.2 Lipotes vexillifer | reverse complement strand
AAGAGTGTAAGGAAACAGTTGTCATGACCCTGAAGGTTAAGAAAGAAAATTAGCTCATAACGAATCTCTGGTTCAGGAGATAACCTACTGTTTTTTCCTTCCCTGCTATTAATATTTTCTCTGTTCTTCTTTGCCTTCTTTATATTTAGAGTTTAATTCACTCTCTTTGTGTGTTTGTGTGTGTGTGTGTATACACACACACACACACATATATATATATTTCCCTTTCTGGTCCAGGTAAGTATAATATAGTGGCGTTTGATTGTTTTTATGCTGTCTTGACCTGGTTTCCAGGTCCTGGGTAGAGTCTGGTCAGTTCCCCTTCTGAAGCAACCAATTAAGTCTGCACCCTGACCACTTCCCGTATTGAGCTTTCATACTCTGAACCACAGTGCATTTACCGTAATCTCCATGGGGCCAGGAATCAGAACCAGGGAGAACCCTCCACCCCGTAATGCTCTGGGGGGTCCACAGAAGATTTCAAATTAGCCAGTTCACAGGGACTAAAAATTAACCCAGAAGTTCACCATACAGAGGCTGCCCCTACAGCTCCAGCTTGCTGTTACCCTGTCCCAGGATAAAAGTGCTTATGCGGCTCTGCCTGACAGCCTTCTTTCATTTGGAGCTATAAGAAAGAGTTCTGACTTTCATCTATCCAACTGTCAGTGTATTTTGATGTGTCCTGCCCTGAAAAGAAACCTTACATTTTATAAAAACAGGAAGGAAGGAAGGGATGGAGAACTCTGTTTTTATCCTAGTTCCCTTTCTTCATCTCATTCACACTCCTAGAATTCTCTCCTCTTGTATGATTTCTAGATTTTTTCTGCTTCCTTGCCCTTCTCTCTTAAAATGTTCCTTCCTTCTATCTCCTCTCTATAGAAATACAATGATCATAATTCCCTGTGCTCATGAATTTCTGTAAGTTATCCCAAAAGACTTTATAAAAGTTAAAACTAAAAAAAAAATGAGTAAAAAATATTAAAACTTTAATAGAGTAAAAGTGAAAATGTCAGGTATAGAGTGTAAAAGCTTAGAAGTGCTATAACACACACACACAAAATAATAACAGACACCATAAGTGGGAGAGTAATAAGCAATACCTTTGCATGATATCCATTTTAACTTGAACTACCTTTGACTATTTCCACCGTCAGCAATTTTCTCTAGCTCATATATCTTATGGCTTATGAATAAAGTGTGGAGGTGGTTTTCATTTGTTAATACTGCTTTACCACTTGGTTGTAGGTTTGTCAAAGCGTAAAGTTTACTTCTCGATACTTTTTATTTAAGTTTTCTTAAATTCCAGTAACTCTTTATAGTTTACCTGGATTATACATTGTTCTTTTTTCCTCCAATATGTGAACACTCTTTTTACATTAAATTTCTCCTTTACACAATTCTTTTTTTTTTTCACATCAATCCTCTTTTGTGTCATCAGATATTATTTTCAACATTCTATGCCTTAGGCAGATCTTCCTAATTGCTGCTGGTGTCTGTCATATGCTGAATTAAGAATAATAGCAAGGGAGGTTACCCAATTCTCTTCATTAATGACATGTGTTGCTGCAACTCATAAGGAGACGATTAAAAGCTTCAAGTTTCAGAAAATAACAGCTAAGTTTAAGACCCAAAAAATCTAAGCCAAGAATCAGAAGAGATATCAGCAACTAGTATATCCTATGGTTTTACAGTTTGTGGAAATTATAGGTGTGATGAAATAAAAAAGTTCCAATTTGTTTTGGAACATTTTTAGTTCCCTGTTCATGAATAACTTAATCTGCAGTTTATTCAGATAATGATACTACATAAAGATATTTTTACTTTTTAGTAAATAAGAACATTTTTATGAAACAACAAGAATAAACTATGATCCAAGAAGCACAGGAAAGATATGCAACAGACATAATGTTTATTTAATATTTTTCCTCAGAATTTTAAAATAATTTATAACATCTCATATACTCAGTCTTAAATATTGCACTAATTTTGCTAATTAAATTTTAACACTTAGTCTCAAATATATAAGCTAGAGACATAGAAGGTAAAGAAATAAGGCTAGGCTCTGTACCAAGAAAGTATATGATTTATATCTTATGGTTTGGGTTAATTTCTTTGCTGAGCCAGCAGAGGAGACATTTATGAGGGCTGCCAGAACATACATTAATTTTTTTCATTGAGGCAGAGTTTACAAGTGGAACCAAATTATGTATGGGAATTATACAGAAGTTCTCACAAATAGAGACACTAATTTTTTCCAAAACAAACTGGTGATTTTCACAGTCTGGGGAGTTTATGATTTCAACAAAGTACAGTAATTTTTGGTTTTGGTCTTTTCAATTTTGGAATTAAGGAGTGGATGGAGACTCTGATAATGTTTTTGGAATGCTTCTTGCTGTATCACAAACTTATCTCAGAGAATTTCCTATATATATATATTTTTTAACTATTAGGAAATCTTTATTAAGTACCTAAGCTGGGGACCATGGGACTACAAAGATGAATTAGAACGACTCTTTCCTTTGAAGAATTTTCCATTGGTGAAGGAAAGAGACAAATGCAGAATTAGCTTAATGCAGAGCAAGTGTTAACTATAGATATTAACAATGTAGAGAAGAGAAAACAGAAGCAATGTCAGCCTGTCTCTGGAATCAGGGTAGGTGAGGTTGTGGGGTGAGTCCACCCACTTGGGTGACCCCAATATCAGGTAAGGGAGCTGAGCCTAGGCATGGAGGTGTGAAAGTGTACAGTCTTCAGGGAATGAGAGGCAGTCTGGAGAGGCTGGGGATTCAGGTGACAGAGGATAGTAGTGGGGATGAGGCTCTGATCAGAGTTTAGATGGTCTTGAATACCATATTAAGAAGTTTAGACTCTGAATAGCATAACTCAAGTTTCAATTCAATTAATTTTCTAACAGATTTTGTTATTAATTCAGGGGTATACATCACACAACTACACTTTTTCCTCTGGTGAAAAATTTCATTTTCTAACCACTAGAAATAGTCATATAGCTCTACATTAACCATAACTCTTTATGGTTTATATTTTAGTTTCATAATAAAGATTCAGGGATGCACTTTGCATTAGGAAGGAATCTCCTTTATCAGAAAAAAATAGGTAAATTTTCTATTATTTATTAATTATTTCTCATCACTTGGACATACAAGTTCTTACAGGTTATTTTACACTTATTTAGAAAGAAAACTATTTAAATAATTTCAACTAGAGGGGTTTAAAATATTATTGGACCATTAAGTGATAATGACCTCATAGTATTTGGCCAGGTTTTGAATTAAGCACCTTCACCCAGGTATCACCTAATGCTCCAGTTACTATTGCTGTGTAACAAACCACTCCAGATTTAGTGATGTAAAACAACCACCATGTAATTTTGCTAATGAACTCTATGGAAAATATCAGACAGAGCATTGCAGGGATGGCTCATCTCTGTCCAACAATGTCTGAGGATTCAGGTAGGAAAACTCAAACAGTTAAGGACTGGAATAATCTGTATGCTTTGTCAGTCTCATATCTGGGCTTGGATGACTGAAGCCTTCTCCTTGTGAACTGGCCTTCTCAAAGCATGATGACCAGATTCCTAAAGGGAGTGTTGCTAGAGCAACGTCCTGAGAGCAAGCAGTCTAAGAGAACCAGGTGGAAGATGCATGGCCTTTTAGGATCTAGCCTCAGGATTCACACAGCATCCCTTCTGTCATGTCAAATTGGCCACAAGTCCATCCTTTCAATAGGAGGACTGTCAAATATTTCTGGGCCGTGTTTAAAACTGCCATACCTAGTATCTTAATCCTAACTCAGACTATTGGCTATTTGAAGATTTCTTCTCTCTTAGACTGGGTCTTGCTGATGCAGATTCCATTATATTCACTATTTTATCCCTAGGACATAATATGGCACATAGTATGGGTTCAAAAAGTATTAGTTGGAAAAATAAACTATTTCCTAAATGCATCTTGCTTGCCTCATTCTTTTTGTCTTGCCAGTCCTGATAGGTAGAATATCCCTTTCATTCCTCTATGAACATATATATATATATATATATATATATATATATATATACATATAATATTTGAATGAGAAAGAAGAACTCTCTAATATCAATTGTATATAGTAGCTGTTCTAGGTGCCTTGCAAACATGATTTTATTGAGTCCTCATAACAACTTTATGGCAAATATTATTATCTCCTGTTTATGAATGAAGGAATAGACTCAAAAGTTTAAGTAACTTGCCTGAGGTAAACTTAAAAGCAACAGAAGTATTAAGCCCAGGTGTGTTTGATTCCAAAATTTTGCTGAGCTTAACAAACACTTACTAAACACCAACCATGTATTCGTGGTTATGTTAGGAACCAAAGGTACAAAAACTTAGCTCCTCCTTTTTAGGAGCTCAGAGTCTAATGAAAAGAAGTCTCACCATCAAAGAAAGTGCATAATTTTTTCCACTCCATCACCTTGCATCCCTCTATCCTGTAAGGTACTGTAGAAGGTACTGTGTATATTAAAAATACCATTAAGAGGCAGTCATCCCAATTTCGTTCCTTCTTATGGCTGAGTATTATTCCATTGTATATATGTACCATATCTTCTTTATCCATTCATCTGTCGATGGACATTTAGGTAGCTTTCATGTCTTGGATATTGTAAATAGTGCTGTAATGAACATTGTTCTGAACTATGGTTTTCTCAGGGTATATGCCCAGTAGTGGGATTGTTTGGTCATATGGTAGTTGTCAGTCATACAGAGTGAAGTAAGTCAGAAAGAGAAAATCAAATATATATTAACACATATATGTGGAATCTAGAAAAATGGTACAGATGTACCTATTTGCAGGGCAGGAATAGAGACGCAGATGTAGAGAATGGATGTGGACGTGGTGCGGGGTGGGGGGGGGCAAAGGGGGATGGGATGAATTGGGAGATTGGGATTGACATATATACACTACCATGTGTAAAACTGATAGCTAGTGGGAACCTGCTGTATAGCGCAGGGAGCTCAGTTCGGTGCTCTATGGTGACCTAGATGGGTGGGATGTAGAGGGTGGGAGGTCCAAGAGGTAGGGGATATATGTATACATACAGCTGAACCTTCATTGTACAGCAGAAACTAATACAACATTGTAAAGCAACTATACCCCAATAAAACAAACAAACAAAAACCAAACCAACAAGTAAAAAAGAGACAGTCATCTCATTCAAAAAGGTTAAGCTGGAGCTAAGACGCACAAACCCACTTGAAATGTGATTGGCCTGCGTATTCTTCCCCTTTTTGTGGAGGAGGGACCCTGCACAATGAACCCAGACTGCTGAATTCAATCCTTGCAGTAGCAATATGCCCAGCTTGGGGATGGAGTTGGTTCATGTCATTAAACATTTGCATCATAAAAGGAACCTAACTTCTACTGAAATGCAGTAAATAGTAAATGACAAATTAACAAACCAACCACAAGTGTTGAAAGAATCTATAAGTGAAACAGATTACTTTCAGCTGGAATTATCAGGAAAGGCTCATAAAAGAGGTAGGATTTGACTTGCATTTTGTAGCATAGAAGGATGTGTTTCATGTGAAGCAGAAGGGAAGAGAATGATTCCAGGTACAAGAAACATTAGGCACAGCAGTTGAGAAAGGAAAGAACAAGACTGTTCTGGGCTAGAAATAAGACTAGTTTAGTAAAATTAGAGGTAAGGTGCATTTTTAAAGGAAACATCATAAAATAAAGCCTGCATATATTTGTGACGATTTTTGAGCTCCTATACTATACAAAATAATATTAGCTCCCTTTCACTGAGTGCTTTGTATTATGCAAAGCTGGTGAGTCTTATTCTGACCGTATATAGAAACAAATGAGTGAGGAGAAATGAAAAAAGTAAAAAACAAAGAAAAAAGGAAGGAAGATAGACAAAAGGAAGGAAGGAAGGAAGGAAGGAAGGGAGGGAGGGGGAAGGGAAATTTTAGAATTAGAAAGCAAACTTGGCAGTGTGCAAATACTACTTAACTAAGCCACGTACCATGGGTAGTGCATAAAGTAGATTTTTGATTTCTGGATTATTGTCTAAAAGAGATGCCATACAAAAACAATTTAGCATAGTTAGTCAAATGTCTTATGACCCGTTTCCAAATACCCCACCTTTCACAAAATAGAATTTTCCTTTGGCAGTTTCGATTGCCTATGTCTTTTAATGCTGTGCTGACAGTCTTTCCAATGTTCTATCATCTGGGTATCTGATTAGTGTTCATACTTTATGTTCCTCAACCATCTACCTAATGAGATTACAAAGTTCAAGAACACAGAGATTTAAAGTTGAAAATACTTGGACTACTAGAAGTTGAGTGCCAGATTTCGTGTCCTTTAGGCTATAAAAAAGTAGAGAAAAATAGGGGAAATCTGGCAACTAGTACAGGCAATAAAATGTCAATCGATCTTAAAGCACACTGTAGAGGTATTCAGTCATCCTGTTAAAATTAAATTAAGCTCCCCCCTTTTAATTAAAATCTGTAAATAAATTAAGTAAAATGATCACATCAGAGAGCTAGAGAAGAACATGATGTCCACTTTAATCACTTCTCATTTTGCAGATTTGCAGATATTAACTGATATTCTGGTTGGGCAGAGGATAAAACACCAAACTTTTTTCTCACTAATGAATACAATAGAATGAATACTGTTTTTAACAACCCAAAACACTAGGAACAGAAAATTTTATTTGAACCAGAAAAAGTTAAGAATGTTACCCTTTAAAAATTATAATTTTACTAACAAAATTTTTTACTATAAAGTTTGGCATTCTTGATTTGCTTAAATTATATTGTTGACTGCCATCCCTAACTTTATAATATTTCAATAACATTATTTAGGAAAATATTTATCTGAACATTTTCTCCATACTTCCCATACACAGTCAAATTTAATCTGCTACATATATACATGTGTGTATATATATGTATATATATATGTTTTTTTTTAAATATTGCCTTTAATATTATCGCTACCTTCCTCTTTCTACCCTACAATCCTCTCTGTAATTTTATCTTGTTCTGAACTCTTGGCATTTAGCATTTTCTAACATGCTGAATTGTCCATGGGATACTGAAATGTCTTCAAATGGATCCAGGTTCTACCAATATCCTGATAACAGAGATGTTGCTCAGTTGTATACAGTCCCTCCTCTATGTCCAGCATCAATAAAACAGATGAACACAAAAATTATACCAACTAGGGGAAAGGTGAAGATACACCATATTCCACAATAACCAGAAATAGGGGTTTTTACCCACTGGATCTGTTTAAGTAGAGATATGCAAACTGTTAGAAAATTACAACATTCATTAATCCACTCAAAAGAAAAAAGGGAAAAGAAATACTAACTATAGCACTTTTGCTTTAAACACCCCTCTTGACCCTTAAGTGGAGTATTTTGCTCAAACCTGATGGAATATTCCCTTTAAAGCTTTCCTTTATGCTTAAAATTTGGTAACTAACTGATAAAAACATTACCAAAAGAATTTTTACATACCCATAAAATGTTCTGTAATCTTGTGAATTTTGTTTTAATCACTTATTTGGCTTATTTCAGCCAGTTTATTTTGAAATGTTAGGAATCTTTGGGGAAAATACTTGACATTAATGGTATTAACAGACTAGCCCAATCTAAGAACTTAGATTAGGTCTGGAAGTTATTAAAAACAAAAAAGTTTCTTGATAATTTTTCCACTATATTTGTTACTCAGAGAATGTTAATTAGGAAAATCAATTCATCTATTACTTTTTTAAGGAAAGTTTAAAATGAGTTTACATGTGCATATGCATGTATTATACATGCCTATTTTCCTTTGCTTTCCATTTCCTTAGCTTTATTTTTTTATATATTAATTCTCTTAGGACATTTCTGGTTATATGTCTGGAAACTTCAGCCATCTAGAAAAAAAGAAGGTTGGGAAATAATGAAAAAAATGTGGTGAAAGAATTCACATAAAAGTTTTGGAGACTTGAAAATGGGAACAACAGACACAAAAAAATTACTGAACTAGAAAAAAAATAGGCCTTCCTGGCAGGTGCTTATATAGCAATACACTGATAACTGTGGGATAAAAATAAAGGCACCCAGACATTATTACAGAGCTCTCCTCCAAGAAATCAAACTTCTAATTCAAAGGTAAAGAGAGATTGTGATTCATATTTTTTCTTTCTGCTTTAGACATTAGAAAAAAATTACCAGTTGTAAAAGAAAAATGAAATCTTAAAAATAAATTTAGTTCAATGATTTACTTCAAGTATCTTCTTAGGAATTTCATCCCATTTACTTTTATGCAAATACACACATATACACAGAGGAGGATGTATAATCTGTGTATTATATATAATGTCAAAACTATATATTACATATTCAATTTATGTCAATATGAATCTCATCATTGTCCCTTATACATAGATTTTTTTTCAATAGGTGTCCAAGCAGTGGAAAAAATATAAAAACGACAAGTCAGAGGAGTTTCTTCCAGTGGGATTAATTCAAGTATTTAAGTAGTTTCTGAATATTAGCAATCCAAGGAGTATTAAGTTAAATGTTAAGATTCTGGGAATTGAATTAGAGATTATTTAAGGAAGGGGAGAAATTCTTGTTTAAATTCTTCCCTTTGAATAATTCAATCCATGTTTTTAATAATTCTCATGCAACCAAGATGTCTTCTGGAGTCACCATCAGTATTCACTAATTACTAATTACTAATAAAATATTCTAATACCTAATTTGCTAATCCAGGGGATCCTGAAGAGTGTGAAGAAAAACAGTAATTTGGGATTAAAAAACAAATGCATAAGAGTTTCCACTGAGACGTGATTTGCTCTGAGATTTTTTTTTCCCTCTTTTCCAATTACAAGCATTAGCTAAAATCAATACCAATCCACGTTCCATTCCAAAGGTAAAGAGACTGCACTCAATCACTTCAATGAGAATATGCACAGTAATTTTGATTCTTTTCTCCATTAAGATCTAAAGATTCTTCTTCAGAAGGAATTTTCAAGTCTTAGCACCACTCACTCCCCACCACTTCTTAGTGTTTCCTCTGCTACTTCCTCAGTGAAACTCATTTTGTGCACCTGGACTATTGCAATATTTCCCTAGGGGACCTCCATCTCTAGCCATTTGTCTCAGCTGGCTACAACCAAGTCTCCACATTGCTTTATAACATATATGATCATGTCATTCTTGTGCTCCAAAACTGTCAATAGTATCTGAAAGCCAATTGAACACAGACTCTATTCCTTACTAAAGTATTCCAAGGTCTTCACAAGCAACACTCCTA
Source organism: Lipotes vexillifer (assembly GCF_000442215.2). Lineage (NCBI taxonomy): Eukaryota > Metazoa > Chordata > Mammalia > Artiodactyla > Lipotidae > Lipotes > Lipotes vexillifer. The sequence goes on along the minus strand of NW_006785581.1, from coordinate 3,399,599 downwards.
CCATTTTCCACACATGAGACGGGAGATTTTCAGAATTATAGATCTCACAGATTTATAATCTATCTTTTATCTAGCTATAGATATATGCATATACCTATATATGTGTACCCATAAACACACAGTTTCTAAAATAGGTGTCTAAGATAATTGCAAACTTTAAAATTTTTCCAAATTAAGAAAACACAAAGTTGCCATTTAACATCACCTTTACCTTACAAAAAAAAAAAAAACTTTTTCCCTTCACTTAAATCAACTATGTTTATGAAAACACTTCACATTGTTATGTCATTTATTTTTCATATATCACTGTAATAATGATGACTTTGTCATAGATTGGCAGGAGTGTCTGGCAATGACAGGTATTTGGGAATCACTGCACTAGACTAGTCATCATTCCCTAAAAACATACTGATTGATAATATTATGACTCATAGACTTATATTAATTATGAGAATGGTTGAAAACTCAGATGACTGTGTCAGTTAAGGTCTTGGCAGGAAACCAGCACAGTCAGCAGGGATTTTGAAATAACAGGGATGTTTGCAGAAGCAAGGCCAGGGTTAAGGAAATCAACAAGGTATGTTAGGGCATCCAGGGATTAGCAACAGCAGGAAGGGCTGCAGAGAATAATAGGTGGTATCAGAGGCTCAGGGAGGCCTCATGGCATTTTAAAATGAAAGAACCAGAATCCTGATGCCTTAGCAGAGAGCAGTGGAAGAAAACCCTACATCCCTCTCCTCTTTCTGATTGCTAATGCCTCTCATTGGTCGATTCAGTGGCAAGTCAGAGGGCAAGGGAATAAGGCTGACAGAGTCAATAA
>NW_006785581.1:3386605-3398769 GCF_000442215.2 Lipotes vexillifer | reverse complement strand
AAGAAAGGAGAAAATGGACGGGGTGACATGGGAAGGACAAACGGAGAATAACTAACCAACTAATTTTCTTCCTGTCCTATTTGTAGAAATTTAAGGCAAGCTTAATTTGAACTGCAGTGCCCTTTATTTTGCCATTTTTCTTTAGCTAATTGTGTTAGAGTGCCTATGTTAGAGCAGTGCTTTCCAATTTTTTTTATGTTATGGCACTTGTCAGTCAATCAGAGGATTTGGGATGCATACAAACAATTCCAAATTTACAATGGTTCTACTTATGATTGTTTGACTTTACAATGGTGCAAAAGTGATATGCATTCAGTAGATTCATACGTTGAATTTTGAATTTTGATCTTTTCATGGGCTAGAGATATGTGGTCTGATACTCTCTTATGATGCTGGGCAGCAGCAGCGAGTGACACCTCCCGGTCAGCCATGCAATCATGAGGGTCAACCACCAGTACACTGACAACCACTCTGTACCCATACAACCACTCTGGGTGTTTTTTTAGTATAGTACAGTGTTCAATAAATGTCGTGAGATAGTCAATGCGTGATTATAAAATAGGCTTTGTGTTATATGATTTGCTCAACTGGAGGCTAATGTAAGTGTTCTGAGCACATTTAAGGTAGGTGAGGCTAAGCCATAATGTTTGGCAGATTACGAGTATTAAATTCATTTTTGATGAACTTAAGATAGTTTTAGCTTATGATGGGTTTAACAGGACAACTCCATTGTAAGTTGAGGAAGATCTATAGGTAAAAGTCTTGGTGAAAAAAATATATTTTTTTGCACTCTGTTTGTACTATGAATAGACATGACTGTACATATTAAATTTATATGAAACTTCCCAACAATTAAAACTGAATTTCTTAAATAGGAAAATTAAGCTTGCTTTCGTAATTTTTTTTAGTATTGTTTTTATGCTTGAAATGGTCAGTCACAATTCCTGATCAAGACCTTAACAAAGTTCTCTTCATATTCTTGAGTCACCATTGACTAGAAATGTTGTTGATAAAACAGATAAAACCATTTTTATAGCTTTTAAAATTTATAAGGAATGAGATTATATTTAAAGAAAAGCTCTTTTTTCTTTTCTTATGAAGGCATAGTATAAACTTATACTATGATGATGAAAATGAATTTCAAGTCCAAAAAACAATTCAAATCAGGTGTTCCAAAGTTTTAATGAAGTTCTAACTTTCAGAGTACACATGCATTGTCAGGGCAGTTCTTCTGCTGCTAACGTTGAGGCCACTTAAAGTCACATCCACTGCAAATGGAAAGGAGTGTCTCAAATTTGTGAAAACAGAGATTTAGAGCCATCATCCAGATCTGGGCCCACAAGGAGATCTCATCCTCTAATCCTTCCTCCAACACCTTCCTCTGAACTCACTAGGGTTTGCCCTGTCCTTGTAGACATCTAGAACTCCTCCATTAACTTCTTGATGGGCTGCACTGTGCACTCACTCTAGACACTGAGCAGATGCCCAGGTGGCAGAGCATGTCCAAAGAAGGACTGAAGAATGGTTATCAGATCTCTCATTATGTAAGTAATGACTCCAGCCTCCCAGACTTCATTCATAAGCCCCAAGGCCAAAGGAGATTAATATTTCAGACATACGATTGTAACCTTTACTACTGTACACAGATTGGGAAGTTCAAGACCTAGAAAAACACATTTGCTTAGTTATAGTCAGTTACCTTTATGAAAACAATTCCAAAGGGTAAAAAGATCAACATTGTTGGTTTTTATTTTCTTATCAGGTATACAAATTTAATATTTTTGAGATTTTGTATGAGGTTCTACAATCTAATCAGGGACTAGTTATAATAACATAGGATGCAGGACAAGGCCATTTGTTCCTGGAAACTTAATTGTCAGATTACCCTATACCTGTCTAACATCCTCTGTCCATTATAATTCATTTGATGATTTCTCCCCTTCGTAAGGGAAATAAGTAAAACAAAGAAATTTTGATTTTGTAGAAGGAACTCCCAATAAGATCTATAGTCACCTCTAAGAAATATAGTTTGCATTGTCACAAAATGGCAAATATGTTTGCAAAGTTCCCATAAGAAATCTCTCTTCAAAAGTTGTGCCAGCTTGCTATTTATTGTTGCTACTAAAAAACATAGAGAGACCTACTCTTACTCCAGTCTTGAATGAAGTAACAGAGTTAGGATCAGGTGTAATCATTGCCCATAGTATTTGCCCTCGGAGTGATTGTAAAAAAGTCAAAGCACTTTCCTTCCATGAAGCAGATTCTGGAATGAGACAAAAACCCTTCAGGTCCACCCTGCCTGAAGATGTAGAGTCCAGGTCTGCTTGTTCATATAGAAAAATATTATTTCAACAAGCAGAGGGCTGAAATGAGTGTGTCAATATAATATTGAAATAAGTGTGTGAATATAATATTGTTCAAAGTAAAATAAAGGGACATCAGAATACTTTGTTTTCATTGGTCTCCCAGTTCCATAGTGTCCTATAATTTCTGACTTAATGCATATCTTAAAATAACTAAAAAATTAGACCTAAACTAGAGCATGGAATGAACTCAATTTTTCAAGTCTTAATACTCCATTGGAAAAGACTGCAATAAAAACGTCTCAGGACCAACAGTGAATATTGCAGCATCAAGCTGTACGTTTCTTTGCTAAAATTTTCTCTACCTCTGACCATAGGGTGTTGGTGGTTGCTCTTTTATATTAGGGAGGAGTACAATTTGGAGAAGACATGGGAAGATGTACACTTCGGAGGCTTATATAACATTAACAACAATAGCCAATGTTTACTGAGTGTTTATATGCACCACATACCACACAATGTTCTGATGGGCTGGTATTAGTTGGGTGTATTTAGTTGAAAGCAATAGAAAATGAAACTTGCAAGAAAAAATACTGGTAATATATAGGGTTAAAATCTTAAACAGGGTTAGTTTGAGAGTTGTCTTAATACAATGTATTCCTTGTGATTATGAGATTCTATTGGCTCAGGGAAGAAGAGGGCTATGGTAGCTTTGGGCCTCATATAAATATACAACATCAAGAGGAAGAAACAATCTCTTAAGCATGTTTGATACCCAGCTTGTATACAACTACATTGTCTAATATGACTATCTCTTCATATTGATGAATGTGCATGATCTACCAACTCTGAGAAGAAAAGTAATCATCTAGGCCTAACTGATTGGAATTGATTCATCTGGCCACTTCTGAACAAATGTGTCATTAGAAAATGCTGAAGATTGGTTCAAGATGGCAGAGTAGAAGGACATGCTCTCACTCCCTCTTGCGAGAGCACTGGAATCACAACTAACTGCTGAACAATCATTGACAGAAAGACACTGGAATTCACCAAAAATGATACCCAACAAACAAAGACAAAGGAGAAGCCACAGTGAGATGGTAGGAGGGGTGCAATCACAATAAAATCAAATCCCATAACTACTGGGTGGGTGACTCACAAACTGGAGAACACTTATACCACAGAAGCCCACCCACTGGAGTGAAGGTTCTGAGCCCCACGTCAGGCTTCCCAACCTGGTTCTGAGCCCCATGTCAGGCTTCCAAACGGGAGGAGGAATTCCTAGAGAATTAGACTTTGAAGGCTAGTGGGATTTGACTACAGGACTTTGACAGGACTTGGGGAAACAGACTCTCTACTCTTGGAGGGCACACACAAAGTAGTGTGCGCATCGGGACCCAGGGGAAGGAGCAGTGACCCCATAGGAGATTGAACCAGACCTACCTGCTAGTGTTGGAGGGTCTCCGGCAGAGAAATGTGTCTCACCATGAGGACAAGGACTGGCAGCAGAAGTTCTGGGAAGTACTCGTTGGCATGAGCCCTCCCAGAGTCCACCATTAGACCCACCAAAGAGCCCGGGTAGGCTCCAGTGTTGGGTCACCTCAGGCCAAACAACCAACAAGGAAGGAACCTAGCCACACCCATCAGCAGACAAGTGGATTAAAATTTTACTGAGCTCTGCCCACCAGAGCAACAGCCAGCTCTACCCACCACCAGTCCCTCCCATCAGGAAACTTGTCCAAGCCTCTTAGATAGCCTCATCCACCAGAGGGCAGACAGCAGAAGCAAGAACAACAATCCTGCAGCCTGCAGAACAAAAACCACATTCACAGAAAGATAGACAAAATGAAAAAGCAGAGGGCTATGTACCAGATGAAGGGCCAAGGTAACACCCCAGGAAAACAACTAAATGAAGTGGAGATAGGGAACCTTCCAGAAAAAGAATTCAGAATAATAATAGTGAAGATGATTCAGGGCCTGGCAAAAAGAATGGAGGCAAAGATCGAGAAGATGCAAGAAATGTTTAACAAAGACCTGGAAAAATCACAGAACAAACAGAGATGAACAATGCAATAACTGAAATGAAAAATACACTAGAAGCAATCAATAGCAGAATAACTCAGGCAGAAGAACGGATAAGTGACCTGGAAGACAGAATGGTGGAATTCACTGGTGCAGAACAGAATAAAGGAAAAAGAATGAAAAGAAATGAAGACAGCCTAAGAGACATCTGGGACAACATTAAACGCAAAAACATTCACATTATAGGGGTCCCAGAAGGAGAAGAGAGAGTGAAAGGACCAGAGAAAATATTTGAAGAGATTATAGCCGAAAGCTTCCCTCACATGGAAAAGGAAATAGCCACCCAAGTTCAGGAAGGGCAGAGAGTCCCATACAGGATAAACCCAAGGAGAAACATGCCAAGACACATAGTAATCAAATTGGCAAAAATTAAAGACAAAGAAAAATTACTGAAAACAGCAAGGGAAAAACAACAAATAACATACAAGGGAACTCCCATAAGGTTAACAGCTGATTTCTCAGCAGAAACTCTACAAGCCAGAAGGGAGGGGCATGACATATTTAAAATGATGAAAGGGAAAAACCTACAACCAAGATTGCTCTACCCAGCAAGGAACACATTCAGATTCGATGGAGAAATCAAAATCTTTACAGACAAGCAAAAGCTAAGAGAATTCAGCACCACCAAACCAGCTCTACAACAAATGCTAAAGGAACTTCTCTAAGTCAGAAGCACAAGAGAAAAAAGGACCTACAAAAATAAACCCAAAACAATTAAGACAATGGTCATAGGAACATACATGTCAATAATTACCTTAAATGTGAATGGATTAAAGGCTCCAACCAAAATACACAGCCTCGCGTAATGGATACAAAAACAAGACCCATATACATGCTGTCTGAAGTGGGTCAAGAGACCCACTTCAGACCTAGGGACACATACAGACTGAAAGTGAGGGGAGGGAAAAAGATATTCCATGCAAATGGAAATCAAAAGAAAGCTGGAGTAGCAGTACTCATATCAGATAAAATAGACTTTAAAGAATGTTACAAGAGACAAGGAAGGACACTACATAATGATCAAGGGATCAATCCAAGAAGAAGATGTAACAATTATAAATATATATGCAACCAACATAGGAGCACCTCAATACATAAGGCAACTGCTAACAGCTATAAAAGAGTCAATCGACAGTGACACAATAAGAGTGGGCGACTTTAACACCTCACTTACACCCATGGACAGATCATCCAAAATGAAAATAAATAAGGAAAGAGAAGCTTTAAATGACACAATAGACCAAATAGATTTAATTGATATTCATAGGACATTCCATCCAAAAACAGCAGATTACACTTTCTTCTCAAGTACGCATGGAACATTGTCCAGGATAGATCACATCTTGGGTCACAAATCAAGCCTCAGTAAATTTAAGAAAATTGACATCATATCAAGCATCTTTTCTGACCACAATGCTATGAGATTAGAAATCAATTACAGGGAAAAAAATGTAAAAAACACAAACACATGGAGGCTAAACAATACATTACTAAATAACCAAGAGATCACTGAAGAACTCAAACAGGAAATCAAAAAATACCTAGAGACAAATGACAATGAAAACATGAGGATCAAAACCTATGGATGCAGCAAAAGCAGTTCTAAGAGGGAAGTTTATAGCAATACAAGCCTACCTCAAGAAACAAGAAAAATATCAAATAAACTACAACCTAACCTAACCTTCCTAAAGGAACTAGAGAAAGAAGAATAAACAAAACCCAAAGTTAGCAGAAGAAAAGGAATCATAAAGATCAGAGCAGAAATAAATGAAATAGAAACAAAGAAAACAATAGCAAAGATCAATAAAACTAAAAGCTGGTTCTTTGAGAAGACAAACAAAACTGATAATCCATTAGCCAAATCATCAAGAAAAAGAGGGAGAGGACTCAAATCAATAAAATTATAAATGAAAAAGGAGAAGCGACAACAGACACCGCAGAAATAAAAAGCATCCTAAGAGACTAACTACTACAAGCAACTCTATGCCAATAAAACGGACAACCAGGAAGAAATGGACAAATTCATAGAAAGGTATAACCATCCAAGACTGAACTAGGAAGAAATAGAACATATAAACAGACAAATCACAAGTAATGATATTGAAACTATGATTAAAAATCTTCCAGCAAACAAAAGTCCAGGACCAGATGGCTTCCCAGGTGAATTCTATCCAACATTTAGAGAAGAGCTAACACCCATCCTTCTCAAACTCTTCCAAAAAACTGCAGATGAAGGAACACTCCCAAACTCATTCTATGAGGCCACCATCACCCTGATAACAAAACCAGACAAAGATACTACAGAAAAAGAAAATTACAGACCAATATCACTGAAGAATATAGATGCAAAAATCCTCAACAAAATACCAGCTAACAGAATCCAACAACACGTTAAAAGGATCATACACCATGATCAAGTGCGGTTTAACCCAGGAATGCAAGGATTCTTCAATATACGCAAATCAATCAACGTGATACATTATATTAACAAATTAAGGAATAAAAACCATACAATCATCTCAATAGATGCAGGTAAAGCTTCTTAGAAAATTCAACACCCATTTATGTTAAAAACTCTCCAGAAAGTGGGCCTAGAGGGAACCTACCTCAACAAAATAAAGGCCATATATGACAAACCCACAGTAAACATCATTCTCAATGGTGAAAAACTGAAAGCATTTCCTCTAAGATCAGGAACAAGACAAGCATGTCCACTCTCACCACTGTTATTCAACATAATTTTGGAAGTCCTAGCCACAGCAATCGGAGAAGAAAAAAATAAAAGGAATACAAATTGGAAAAGAAGAAGTAAAACTGTCACTGTTTGCAGATGACATGATACTATACATAGAGAATCCTAAAAATGCCACCAGAAAACTACTAGAGCTAATCAATGGATTTGGTAAAGTTGCAGGATACAAAATTAATGCACAGAAATCTCTTGCATTCCTATGCACTAATGATGAAAAATCTGAAAGAGAAATTATGGAAATGCTCCCATTTACCATTGCAACCAAAAGAATAAAATACCTAGGAATAAACCTACCTAGGGAGACAAAAGACCTGTATGCAGAAAAGTATAAGATACTGATGAAAGAAATTAAAGATGATACCAACAGATGGAGAGATATACCATGTTCTTGGATTGGAAGAATCAATATTGTCACAATGACTATACTACCCAAATCAATATACAGATTCAATGCAATCCCTATCAAATTACCAATGGCAATTTTTACAGAACTAGAACAAAAAAATCTTAAAATTTGAATGGAGACACAAAAGACCCCGAATAGCCAAAGCAGTCTTGAGGGAAAAAAATGCAGCTGGAGGAATCAGACTCCCTGACTTCAGACTATACTACAAAGCTATAGTAATCAAGACAATATGGTACTGGCACAAAAACAGAAATATAGATCAATGGAAGAGGATAGAAAGCCCACAGATAAACCCATGCACCTATGGTCAACTAATCTATGACAAAGGAGGCAGGAATATACAATGGAGAAAAGACAGTCTCTTCAATAAGTGGTGCTGGGAAAACTGGATACCTCCATGTAAAAGAATGAAATTAGAACACTCTCTAACACCATACACAAAAATAAATTCAAAATGGATTAGAGACCTAAACGTAAGACTAGACACTATAAAACTCTTAGAGGAAAACATAGGAAGAATATTCTTTGACATAAATCACAGCAAGATCTTTTTTGATCCACCTCCTAAACAAGGAAATAAAAACAAAAATAAACAAATGGGACCCAATGAAACTTAAAAGCTTTTGCAAAGCATAGGAAACTACAAACAAGACAAAAAGACAGCAGTCAGAGTGGGAGAAAATATTTGCAAATGAATCAACGTTCAAACAATTAATCTCCAAAATATATAAACAGCTCGTGCATCTCAATATTAAAAAAACAAACAACCCAATCCAAAAATGGGTAGAAGACCCAAATAGACATTTCTCCAAAGAAGACATACAGATGGCCCAGAAGCACATGAAAAGCTGCTCAACATCACTAATTATTAGAGAAATGCAAAGTAAAACTACAATGACGTGTCACCTCACACTAGTTAGAATGGGCATCATCAGAAAATCTACAAACAACAAATGCTGGAGAGGGTGTGGAGAAAAGGGAACCCTCTTGCACTGTTGGCGGGAATGTAAATTGATATAGCCACTATGTAGAACAGTATGGAGGTTCCTTAAAAAACTAAAAATAGAACTACCATATGACCCAGCAATCCCACCACTGGGCATATGCCCAGAGGAAACCATAATTCAAAAAGACACATGCACCCCAATGTTCATTGCAGCACTATTTACAATAGCCAGGTCATGGAAGCAACTTAAATGTCCATCAACAGACAAATGGATAAAGCAGACGTGGTACATATATACAATGGAATATTACTCAGCCATAAAAAGGAATGAAATTGGGTCATTTGGAGAGACGTGGATGGATCTAGAAACTGTCATACAGAGTGAAGTCAGAAAGAGAGAAACAAATATTGTATATTAACGCATATATGTGGAACCTAGAAAAATGGTACAGATGAACCAGTTTTTATGGCAGAAATTGAGACACAAATGTAGAGCACAAACTTATGGACACCAAGGGAAGAAAGCGGTGGTGGGGTGGGGGGGTTGGCGGGATGAATTGGGAGATTGGGATTGACATATATACACTAATATGTATAAAAGGGATAACTAATAAGAACCTACTGTATAAAAATATAAAATAAAATTCAAAAAAAATTTATAAAATAAAAGACAAAAAAATAAAATAAATAAGCATCCAAGATATATTTTATAGCACAGGGAATTTTAGTCATTATCTTGTAATAATTTTTAATGAAGTATAAACTATAAAAATACTGAATCACTATGCTGAAACTAATATAATATTGTAAATCAAGTATACTTCAATAAAAACAAAAACATTATTGAGACAACTGTATAACTTTGAACAGGGTCTGATGATTAAATTATAATAATACATTGATGTTAATTTCCTGACATTGATGGTTATATTTAGCTATGTAAGAAAATTTTCATATTTATAATAAACACAGTATTCAGGGTAATGTTTTATTATGTCACTGGCAACTACTTCTCAATGTTTCAGAAAAATAAAAGTTCTATATTGTCTCTGAAAAAAAAAAAAAAAGAAAATGCTATACATCGATAGGCTTAAGACTGGGTTCCTAAATTAATTACTGAATTAAGAGAGGGGTGGATTAACATGATTGGCTCAAATTGGCCTACCCCTTGAGCTGAGCTGGAGTCAGTACTCCAAATTGCATCTTTATTATGCAAAGAGGGTGGGGTAATAATAGAATGAATATTAAAAGACAGCCAAAATACCAAGGATGGCATTTCACATTTATTATTTCATTTAATCCTCACCAGAACCCTATGAGGTAAACTTTTTGTGAATGTCTCTTTTTCTGATGCTTAGTTGTTTATGATGCTTAACTCTCATGGTTTGATTGATGCATTTTAATGAAATTTCCCGAACTCTGGCCTTTCAGTCTCTGTCCTAATTTACTGTATCTCAGAAATTTAGGAATCATAATGAAGATATGGGAGATTCGTACTAGTATTTATAGCACACACTATACAGGTTAACATCTTTATGTTATTTTTCTCACTTGCATTTTCCTGTATTTCATGATAGTTTAAGGCCTAACTGAAGTATCAGTCCTTTGTAAAGCCTTCCTTGAACTCTCCTGTCAATTTATATCTGGTCTCTCATAGCATCATTCTTAGAATTTTTTAAACACATAAAATCTGAATTGCATTATAGTTCAGTGTTTTTGTGCCCCTTCCACCCCTGCCTCAAGAATGTAGGTTTCTTAAAGCAAAGGACCTTGTCATAATCATTTTTTCAATCCCTAATACTTTACGTGTAGTAGAGGCTTAATAAATGATCATTGAATTTTGTTGATTAAATGGAACATTGAGGAGAAGCTCCAAACCCTAGGCTTTTCTTTCTTCTAAAGGGGAAAATTTCACAGATATTGTGTTCATTTAAAGAAAATAAGTGAATGTGAAATATGCATAAATTTACAATGCCCAAGCAGGGGTTTTAACTAAAATTTTTAAAAAGTGGAAAGATCTGAAGCTAATCTGCACAATTCCTGCCATAAGGTCTCACTCCCATCCCGACCTGAAGGCAGATTTTTTGGACTTTTTCACCTCCTTGAACGGATTGGGCTCTCTCAACTCAGGCACCTGTAAATTTCCCTTGACCTTGAAAACTTTTTTCAACACTGATCTTTGGGCTTTCAGGAGAAAGTCAGTTGCTTACAGAGGGAGGCCTTCCCCATCACCTAAGTCTTGGAGATCCACCTTCGTTATAGCCTTCTATCACATTTGAGGTTGTTTAATTTTGCTCTTAAATGCTAGGAAATGAACTTCTCCACCAGGACAAGGACAACATCTATTTATTTACAAATAAATCCCTAGTATCTTACACTATGTGACATAATAAGTGCTCAATTTAAGAATAAATTGGTGAAGCCTGTGCATTTGCTAAAAGTAGACTGCACATTTGGCTCAAAGTTTCTAGTATCCAAGACAAAGATAAAATTAAGTAACCGCTACAGACCAACTGAGAGTTTAGGCTAAGTGATAAATATCAGATCCTAAAACTGAATTAACAGCATGAACACCACTGCTTTATTCATTTTTTTAAAAAAGTTAATAAATGAAAAATGACTCTTCCTGTTAAATTTGTTTCTCTTCTCCTTTTTGTTAAAGCAAAACAAAACAAAACACCAGTTCCGACTACTTTTGCTTGGTGTCTTTAAGACAGGAAACAAACTCAGCTCAAATGAGTTGTGTCATCAACTTCAGTAGACTAGAAATTGTTGTGGGTTTCTGAACAAAACCCCTACAGGTTGGCAGATAAACATCTGTAGAACACATAAATTTGTAAATAATCCAGATAACATTCCAGAAGTGGATTCTTCTTCCCCCTCCCCCTTCCCACAATCTTTAGACAAGCATTTGTTTTTGTTATATGCTGTTAAATGCCACTTAGTTCAATTAGTTGTTTGTGTGAAATAAGAGTCAATTACGTTATTCTGCCTTGAGAATTACAAAAACAAAACAAAAAACAATAATGAAACTTTGAAATAAAATTTAAGTTCCTTTACTATTTTAATAAAGTATTAATCTTTAAGTTTCAGGATTCAAGTTCTAAAGGATTCAAGTTCTAATAATGAAAGGATAAGGTCAAGGCCCAGACTTTAGCATAGTGTCTGGTATTAATTAATTGGAGGTCAGTACCTTTCTACTAAACTGAATTGAACCAAAATTTTTATTTAATTACATTTTCTTATATGTAACAGCCCGTGTCTGGCTTTCCCCAATTATGATAAACCTTAACACAGATTCACTCACGCAAAACTCAGGAAACTTCTACTAGAGATGTTTATAAAGCGAAAGGAAGCACGGACACCTCCGTAACTAAAAGCATCTCCCACGTGGCTCCGGGAATTCTCTAATCCTAGCCCTCCCTTTATTCTTCCTCCCGTAAGAGCCTCCTCAATATCTACGGCAAAAGTAAAACCAAGAGCACTTTCCCGGGGCTTACATTTCTCGGAGTGCAGGTACCCGGATTAAAGCCGCTGTCAGATTGACTGGGATTTTACCCAATAGCATTGCAGAGAGGCGTATCGTTTCACCAACACGCCAATCAAGCACGCAGAGAGTAGCCGGTTCCAAGGTGAAGGCGGAAGTAAGGCCCTAGCGCGCTCCATGGAACCGCT
>NW_006785581.1:3371229-3386167 GCF_000442215.2 Lipotes vexillifer | reverse complement strand
CGCGCTCCATGGAACTGCTCTCGCAGTACCTGGAGCGCTTCTCTGAGGTTCTGGCTGCCTCCCGCACGACCCACGTCAGCACCTGGGACCCAGTGACCGTGCGCAGGGCCCTACAGTGGGCTCGGTACCTGCGCCACATCCACAAGCGCTTTGGCCGCCATGCCCGCATTAGCAAGGCACTGGAGCGGCGACTGCAAAACCAGTGGAAGCAGCAGGGCGACTCTGGGCCTGCTCCAGCCCCGGGGTTGGCGAACTTCCAGGCCTTGGGGCTCTGCGACCAGCTGCTGTCCCTGCGACTGCTGGCGAACCCGGCCCTCGGGGATGCCTCCTTTCACTACCTGCTGCAGCAGCTCTTTCCCGGCCCTGGCGTCCCGGATGCCGAGGAGTCGTCGCTCCAAGGCAGCCTGGCCCGCCTCGCCCGCCGCCGGGCCGCTATTCACATGCTGCGCTTCAACGCCTATGGAGAGAACCCGGTCCTTCAGGAGGACTCACTGATGAAGACCCAGGCGGAGCTGCTGCTGAGGCGTCTGCAGGAGGTGGGGGAGGCCGAGGCAGGGGGCTCTGGTAGGCTTCTCAGCAGCCTGTGGGAGCGCTCGCCCCAGAACAACTTCCTGAAGGTGGTAGCGGCCGCGCTGTTGCTGCCGCCGTCGTCTCCCCGGCACCAAGAAGAGGAATTGGAACTAGGCAGCCCCAAAACTCTGGGAGAGGAGGGTCAAGAGGTGCTTCGCTGGCTTCTGGGGAGATCGGATGTCATGGTTGCTTTTTGCCGCAGCCTCCCAGCCGGGCTTTTAACTTTGGTGGCGGGGCGCCATCCAGAGCTCTCCCGGGTCTATCTGCGCCTGCTAACAGACTGGGGTCGACAGCTGCACTACAGCCTTCAGAAAGGCCTTTGGATTGGAACTGAATCCCAGAGTGTGCCCTGGGAGGAGTTGTTGAGCAGGTTTCAAAGCCTCTGTCAGGCCCCTCCACCTCTGAAAGATGAAGTTTTTACTGCCCTGAAGTCCTGTAAGGCTCAGGATGGAGATTTCGAAGTCCCTGGTCTTAGCATCTGGACAGACCTGTTGCTGTCTCTTGGGAGTAGTGCGTGATATTGCATTTGGGCAGAGACAAGTTCTCAACCCAGGCCCCAATTCTCTATGGGCAACGTTCTGTAACTGAGCACTCGAATATATGGTTTACAAAATTAAAATCCCAGTGTTCTCACCAAATGTCATGTACTTTCATGTGTCCAAAATATTATTGTAGGTCCTAATATATAATAGGTGTAATTGTAACTTAATTACAGATATGTAAAGTAACTGGCTTGTAGTGCTATGGATTTTCTGTTTAGAGTAGGTAAAGTTGGAAGTATCCTACCTAAAGCCATGGAGTTAATAGTTTGCATTCAGAAGGCGCGTTTCTAATAATGTTGAAAAGATATGTGCTTGTCAAAGAAAATGCAACTTTAAAGTGACAAACAAGACACCTTTTTTAATATTATTAATGCCTTACTTTTGCAGGTTTTTCTTGTTTTTTTTTTTAAATCCCCAGAAGTGATTTCTCTAGCCAACATGTGCTGTCAAATGGTTTGGAAAGCCAGCTGGCCTAGTTGGACTTTAAACCCTGGACTTTGGCCTTGTTAACCTAACGTTCTAACCAATTAACCAGCGTCAACATGTATTAAAATTGTGTTATTTAGAAATTTTGTTTCTCATTTCTGTGCATTGAAAGATCATACAGTGATTTAAAGCATTGACTTAAGAAAAAATTTTACAGCGTGGTAAATACAAATATATGCCTTTGGATATTAATTTAGCATTTGATGGTAAAAGAAAACAAACTTCTGAATTAGTGCTGCTTCTGCCATTGACTAGGTTAATAAATCACAACCTTGGTGTTACAGTTGCCTCATGTTGAATGAAGTGTTGAGACTAAAATAGTCAAATTCTCCCACTTTGTCCTTGTTAGCTGCCCTATGGGGACAGTTTAGAATATTTGTTTAGTGTGTGTAGGAACCTAATTTTGTGAGTTTACCCAGATGCTCCACTACCAGCAGAGTGATTGCCAATCACCAAACTTAAGAATGATTTATTCATTTTTATTAGGGGGAATATAACTTTCTGTTCATCAAGATTTTTTTTTCCATAACCAAGTTAGTTGGTTGCAAGATTCTTCTAATTCCAGAAATGGAATTAGAGCAAAAGGAGTTGTATAATCTTGTAGAATTTTTTATTCTATAGTGAAACTTGGAGTAAACTACTGTTCTGCTAGCAAGTACACTTTTCCAGATGATCCTGGGTTAACACAAGCAAGTTTGTATTTCCTGTAGTTTGATTCCTTTTTCTAGCTCTAATCCATGTAGACCATCTTTTAGATTTAATTTGCCATTAATGCAGGAAGAAAGGCAATTCCTTCTGTTAGTTACCTGAAAGTCTTTTCAGGAAGCATAACCCAATGAAGAGTTCTGCCCACACAAGTCATAATATTGACCCATAAACCTAAGTCCCATAACCCTAACCTTTAGCTTTAAAGCATGACAGTTTGTAAACTTATTTCCCTATTTCTGCTGCAACATTGCACACTCTTATTTAAGATAAAATGATAAAAATTGTTATAGACTTCAGTAAAAAAAAATTTTAAATCTATTTTTATACTTACCATATTTTAGGCTCCATGCTATGTTCATTGCATAGATAACCATATTTAATCTTCACATCAAGACTGTATTGTTATAAATCAAGATACAAGCTAAAGAAGATTAACTACAATGCCCAAGGGCACACAGAAAATAAGCAACATGAGAGCAGAAGCCAATCTGTTATTTTTTTCCCCCAGAGCCTAGCATAGTGCCTGGCATGTGGTAGCTACTCCAAATGTTTGAATAAATGAAGCCAGGATTAGAACCTTAATCTATATTCTTAACAACAGTAAATTTTTTTTTTTTTTTTGACCATGCCACGTGGCTTGCAGGATCTTAATTCCCAGAGGAGGGATCGAACCTGGGCCCAGCAGTGAAAGTCCCGAGTCCTAACCACTGGACCAGCAGGGAATTCCTCTTAATCTTTATTCTTTATCTTGTCTTAAACAAAGTTAAAGGCTTGAAAGGGTGTTATTGAATATAGAAATCTTACTATCACTCTGAATCTATAGGAAGAGAGAAAAAATGAGAGGAAGAAATGGGAAATTGAATAAATAAATTCAAGATCCTTATGAGCCAGCAGATAAAATGACTGCATGTGCCTGTTGTTTTTTATTAGTATTAGTTGAGGACAAATATCTCAATGCTTTCTGAAAACTTCCCTTGGACTGAGTGTATATTTATTGAGTATATTAGAATGTTTTAAATCTAAATGCTGTTGTCCATGTGCTGGCTGCTTATTAAGGTTCTGATTCTAATGGAAAATGTGTAAGATTTGGCTTTGAGTACATAAATAAGGCTATGCATTTGTATGGTGTCATACAGTATACAAAGTTCTGCAATTAAATCATCTTAGCAGAACCTCTTAAGATAACTGTAAGACAGGATAATGTGCTGTGAACTTCAAGTTTCGTTAAGGAGTTGTGACTACAGGTAGTGATTTGTCCAGTATATACATGACTCTTGAGTGGTAAGGTCACCAAGGATATGGATCTTTTCTAACTTACATTCACTCCACAAATCTTTTCTAGGGAGGTAGATTGCTGATTTGAAAACCAACACTGTATTAAAAAATTTAAAATGTCTGTATCATCAATGTATACTCTAACAGGGACTGGCACATGGGAGAAATTATATTTATCAAATGTGGCTTAAATTTGGGTTATTATCTACTACTATAACTTTTACCTAGTTATTTCACTGTAGGAATCAGTTCATATATCTATGAAACAGAAAAATTCCACCCTTTTGAACTGCTTAGCATAATTAAAAGATAAAATGATAATGCATATGAAAATGTCAGAAATTATAAACAGGCCGATTCATCTATTTTCTCTTCTTTAAATTGATAAACATATAAATAAATGTAAAATATGATTCACACAATGAATTAGTATTTATGAAAAGCAACCATACCTGAAGGTGTAATAAGAACTGAGGCTCATCATTAAGATTTGACCATTAAAATAAATTTAAAATAAAACGAGTTTAATATTTTAATACACTTATTGGATAAATAATATGGTAACAGTATTAAAGGAATACCCTATCACATTGGCACTATTTTCATTTTTGTGTATTCCTATCCATCTTTTGGTCACGTGTCTGCTATTTCAATACCTGTAATTAATGTATATAACATCTCCAGATTTTATCAAGTTATCAAATATTTTTATGTTTAGTCTTTTAAAATAAAGGAAAATATGTACTTATTAGAAAGTAAGTTCTCAATAAATGCTAGTTAAATGCTTTTCCTATGTTTAATGAGATGAAAATGTTGAGGTCTTTTTTCTTTTTTCTTTTCTTTTTCTTTTTCTTTTTTATTATTTTTTTTTGCCCACACACGTGGCTTGCAGGATCTTAGTTCCCTGACCAGGGATAGAATCCAGGCCCGTGGTAGTGAAAGCGCCAAGTCCTAACCACTGGACAACCAGGGAATTCCCTGTTTTTCTTTTATTATGTTAACTTTTCTAATGATAATTTGTCGTTGCTTTTCAGAGACGCTCAGTCAAATGTATTAACTTTTTAATATTCTGTTCAATTCAGCTTATATTTTATTTAGATTTTTGATTCTGAGTTCATGAGTGAGATTGACCTGTAATTTTTTATTCTTAGATACTTTTGTTTGAATTCAGTATTTTACTGGCCATATAGAATGAATTAGAGACTACTCTTTTTCTTATTGTCTTTGAGAGTTTTATAAAATTGGAATGAACAATTCCTTGGGAGTCTTATAGAATTATTCTGTAATACAATCCGAGCCTGATTTTTATTTAATTGAATGACTTAACTACAATTTCAATTTCTTTATGGCTATTGGAACAAACTTGTTTCTTACCTTTTTTAATCACTGGTGTTTTCCTACCTTTTTATCACTAACACACCTACAATTCTGTTTCATTTTTATTCCTTTTTTTTCTCTTTGTCTTAGCTTTTCTTTCCTTTTTTTTTTTTTTTTTGACGGTACATGGGCCTCTCACTGTTGTGGTCTCTCCTGTTGCGGAGCACAGGCTCTGGACGCGCAGGCTCAGCGGCCACGGCTCACAGGCCAAGCCGCTTGGTATGTGGGATCTCCCCGGACCAGGGCGCGAACCCGTATCCCCTGCATCAGCAGGCAGACTCTCAACCACTGCGCCACCAGGGAAGCCATCTTAGCTTTTCTTGATTTGTCTTCCCAAGTGTTATCTATTACATAATTTTCCCCAGTGAATTGTTTATTATATCACTTTTTCTATTTCAAAAATTTATGTTCTTATTTTATCTATTTTCTTCTTTGCTTTTATTCTGCTGTTCCTTCCTCAGTTCTTAAGCAAAGTCATTTAGCTCATTTGTAACTTTTATTATATAAGTATTTAAATTGCCCTTTAAATTTTGCTTTCACTGCAAGTCTCTTGTTTTGATATTTAACATTTTCATTATCATTCAGTTCTAAGTACTTATAGCTTAGTTTCCACAATGATTTCTTCTATAATCTATGGATTACTTAAAATTGTTTTTTAAATTCCTCAATGGATAAATATTCTTAAAATTATCTTTTTGTTATTCTTTTCCAAATTAATTTATTTTTGTCAGAAAATGTAGTTTATATGATACTGAATCTTTGATATTTATTGATACTTGATTTATTGTCCAAATAAGTGGTCAGTTTTTATAAATGTGCTGCAGGTACTTGAAAAGAATGTGTTTTCTCTAATTTGGGGACACACATTTCTACATATATATTTTAAATTAACTTTGTAAACTTTTTAAAAAATTATTCTGCATATTTACTACTCTTTTTCTGTTTGTCCTATCAAATAAGTGAGGGAGCAGTGCTGAAATTCCCCGCTATGTTGGGAAAGTTGGACAGCTGCATGTAAATCAATGAAAGTAGAACACACCTTCTCACCATACACAAAAATAAACTCAAAGTGGCTTAAAGACTTATATATAAGACATGACACCATAAAACTCCTAGAATAGAACATAGGCAAGACATTCTCTGACATAAATTATACCAGTGTTTTCTTAGGTCAGTCTCCCAAGGCAATAGAAACAAAATCAAAAATTAGCAAATGAGAAACTAATCAAACTTACAAGCTTTTGCACATCGAAGGAAACCACAAACAAAATGAAAAGACAACCTACGGACTGGGAGAAAATATTTGCAAACTATGTGAGTGACAAGGGCTTAATTTCCAAATTATACAAATAGCTCAAAAAACTCAGTAACAAAAAAAAAAATTTTTTTTAATGGGCATAATGGGCTTCCCTGGTGGCGCAGTGGTTGAGAGTCTGCCTGCCGAAGCAGGGGACATGGGTTCATGCCCCGGTCCAGGAAGATCCCACATGCCGTGGAGCGGCTAGGCCCGTGAGCCATGGCCGCTGAGTCTGTGCGTCTGGAGCCTGTGCTCCGGAACGGGAGAGGCCACAACAGTGAAAGGCCCGCGTACCACAAAAAAAAAAAAATGGGCAGAAGACCTAAATAGACATTTCTCCAAAGAAGACATACAGATGGCCAATAGGTACATGAAAAGATACTCAACACTATTAAAGAAATGCAAATCAAAACTACAGTGAGGCCCCACTTCACACTGGTCAGAATGGCCAACATTAAAAAGGCTACAAATAACAAATGCTGGGGATGGTGTGGAGAAAAGGGAATCCTCCTACACTGCTGGTGGGAATGTAAACTGGTTCAGCCACTGTGGATAACACTATGACTGTTCCTCAAAAAACTAAAAACAGAGTTGACATATGATCCAGCAATCCCAGTCCTGGGTATATATCCAGACAAAACTACAATTTGAAAAGATGTATGCACCCCTATATTCATAGCAGCAGTATTTACAATAGCCAAGACATGGAAACAACCTAAATGTTCATCAACAGATGAATGAATAAAGAAGATGAGATGGAATATTACTCAGCTATAAAAAAAAAGAAATAATGCCATTTGCAACTACATGGGTGGACCTAGAGATTATCATATTAAGTGAAGTAAGTCAGAAGGAGAAAGACAAATACCATACGATATCACTTATATGTGGAACCTAAAATACGACATGAACATATCTACGAAACAGAAGCAGACTCATAGACACAGAGAAGAGACTTCTGGTTGTGGGGTGGGGAGGGCTGGATTAGTATGTTTGAGACTAGAATGTATAAACAAGGTCCCCTATCATATAGCACAGGGAACTATATTCCATATCCTGTAATAAACCATAATGGAAAAGAATATGAAAAAGAATATGTATAACTGAATCACTTTGCTGAACACCAGAAACTAATACATTGTGAATCAACTATACTTCAATTTTAAAAAATTCCCCATATGATCTTGGTTCAAGAAACTTTATCAATTATCATTTTATATATTTTGAGCAATTTCATGAAATGCAGGCAAATTCAGAATTGTTATATCATCTTAATGAATTGAACTTTTTATTTTGTAATGACACTTTCTGCTTTAAAATCTTTTTCTATTATTATTATCATTATTAATATGACTGGACATTTTTCGGCTACCCTACATTGTGCTTTCTATTGATATTTGTCTTGACTTTTCTGCTTAATTTTGTTTCTCAGCTCTTTTTAATTTCCTGAATTTTTTTTGTCTTCCTATTCCATTTCTCCCTCTGCTAATTGAGATGCTATATTCTATACCTAAGCTTTTACTCTTGAAACTTTTACCACATTTAACTTAAAAATATCTAAAATTAGTTCGAAATCTTTATCCCCCTTCTTAACAATACAGTGGGCCTTAAAAACCTTTAACCCTGATCTCATCTCACAACTCACAAGTTATTAATTTATTCATTTTTAGTTTTGTTCTTTACAAGAAAATTTCCAACAACTTAGAACACTTTAATTAATATTTTATACAGACAAGTGTGTTTTTTTTGTTTTTTCGGTTTTTTTTGACAAGTGTGTTTTTTTGTTGTTGTTGTTGTTTTCGGTACGTGGGCCTCTCACTGTTGTGGTCTCTCCTGTTGCGGAGCACAGGCTCCGGACGTGCAGGCTCAGCAGCCATGGCTCACGGACACAGCCACTCTGAGGCATGTGGGATCTTCCCGGACGGGGGCATGAACCCGTGTCCCCCTGCATCGGCAGGCAGACTCTCGACCACTGCGCCACCAGGGAAGCCCAACAACTGTGTTTTGATTTACCTACATGTTTAAAATTTTGTTTCCCATTGCTCCTCAGATATTTCCCCTGGGACCAGTTTATTATTTTTTTTAGAAGTTCCCCTGAAGAAGGTCTCTTAGTTTTTATCTAAAAATATTTTTATTTTGTCAATGTTCTTAGAAGATAATTTTGCTGTGTACAGGATTCTAGGTTAACATGTTAAAGATAGTAATTCACTCTTTTCTGTTTTCCATTGTTGATATTCAGAAAGCTGCTG
Source organism: Lipotes vexillifer (assembly GCF_000442215.2). NCBI lineage: Eukaryota > Metazoa > Chordata > Mammalia > Artiodactyla > Lipotidae > Lipotes > Lipotes vexillifer. Next base: position 3,377,663 of record NW_006785581.1, on the reverse strand, counting down.
TCAGTCTTCTCATGGTTTTTTCTAAGTGATCTCTTTCTGGTTTCTTTTGAGATAGTCCTTGCTTCAGTATCTGCAGTCACTATAACATAGCTAATTGTGAATTTCTCTTTTTTTCTTGCTTGTTATGTGTTGTATTTCATTTATCTGTGGATTTGTGTTTTTCTCTGTCCAGTTTTTTTCTAATGTTTCCTTTCCTCCACTTTTTCTAATTTCTCCTGTGACTCTGATCAGGCCTGTATTAGATCCTCTCATACTACCCTTATATCCTACAACCTCTCTTTCATAGTTTTTATTTCCTTACCACTCTATGCCGGTGTGGAAACTGCTGTTACCTCCTAGCATATATTTCCCTATCTTCATTTTAGTAATAATTTCTCAGCCCCAAATTTCAGCTAGAAGTGGCCACCCAGCTAGAGAGTAAATTTCCCCATCTCTCTTGCAATTATTTACATGTGGCCATAACACTAGATTTTGACCATTTGTGAATAAGAGGAATTGATATGCACAACTGAGGGTTCACACTCCTGACATATGAAATCATTTTCCCTTAATGCTGTTTGTCACTTGAAATTGGCTGGAAAGTCATTGTGGTGCTGAAGACTACCTTGAATCACAGCACTGAGAAAGAATGGAACAACTGCTGCAGACACAAAGATGTGGCCACATGTTCAGGGTAGCAGAACAGAGCCCACTTGCCTCATTTGTCTTATTATATGGGATAGAAGTACATCTCTCTCTACCCTACTCTCTTATCCAAATCACTGTTTTGAGGTGTAGTTGTCACGTCAACTTTGCCTATATCCTTAGTAAATGTATTGGTATATTCTTGTTAATTCACTCTTATCTATCTGATGTTTAAGCAATCCATTAGGTTTTTAATTTCAACAATATTTTTTTCCTAAAAGTTTTATTTGTTTTTTGTTCCCCTCAAGCCTGCCTGATCATCTTTTATAATCTCATATTATGTGTTTATTTTTTGTGATTCCATTTTTTTACATTGTTATTTTATATTCTATAGTAATAACTTCAAAACCTGAAGTCCCTGGGGATTTAAAACTGTTTGCCGTTTCTGTGATTCTCACTCATGGTGATTTGTTTCTTTACATACTTCTGTACATATATTGTGAGTTCCCATTTATTTGATTTAATCTATGGAAACCTAGATATCTAAATAGGGTATTCTTTCCCCATGATGGCATTTTCAATAGTTCCTGTCAGAAATAGTGAACACCTGTAACCTAGGCCACTTTGGCAAGGTTCCTGGCTTAATGCAAGAGGTTTGGCTTCAATTTCCTTACCTTATGGCTTGCTCAAAGCATAGTTTCCAAATCTGATTTGCATAATACTCACACCTCTTTGTTTTTGGAGAGATATATGTTTGGTGGTGAAAGATAGCCTGGAAATTTCTTTTATTTCCTAAAATTTCAACAAAGCATTAGAAGCATATATTATTGAGAATCTAAATGTTTATAGCAGTTGGGTCTTACTGAACATACAGTCACAGCTTTGCCGAAAGTGGAAGTCCTCGTTTTCCCTTTAACCCAGACAGACCTAACTTTTGCCCTCAATACTCCCCTGAAAGAAGTCTTGTCAAGGTCACAAATCATCCCTATGATCCCATATTCGAAGGACACCTTTCTGATCTCAAGTTACTTGACCTCTCAGTAACATTAGACATTTTGACCACTTTCTTCTTTTTGAAACTAGGCTTGAACTTCGATTCTCAGAACTTGTGCGACACTGCTCTATCCTGGTTTCCTCTTACATTTCCAGCTATTTTTTCTCAGTCTGATTTTCTGGCTCCTCCTCCCCTAATCAATCTTTCCCAGGACTTCTCAGAGTTTAATAGTCTGCCTTCTCTTTTGTGTGTGCTCTCATCCCAGGTGTCTCATTCCTTTTCCACAGTTTTAAATACTACCTGTATGCTTTCAACCGCCCAATTTACATCTGCAACCCAGAGCTCTCATCAGAGCTTCAGGATGAATATCCTCACTTAAATGTTTCACAAGCCTCTCAAACAAAATACATGCAATTTTCTTCATATCCCCCCAAAGCCTGCTTATCCCCCTATATTTCTCCGTAAATAGCCAGAAGCCTGGGAGTTATTCTTGAATACTTTCTCTCTCCTAACCCTCATATCCAATTTACCAATACATTTCTCCTTATCTAAATTTGTACTCATTACCCTAATATAGGATAGGGTGACCATAGATTCTTGTTTTCCCAGAACAGATTTGGGTTATGCCTGTTGTCCTGGCATAATTAATACAAGTACAGTGTCCTTTTTCATTCTCTAAAATGCCCTGGTTTGGCTGATAATTCGTATGTTCACCCATCTATCACATCTCTGCCATTAGCTGGTTTCTCTGCTGCTTTTTTGCATCTCTTACAATCCATACTCCACCTAACAGCTCAAGTAGTCAACCCTCAGTCATGTTCTCTGAGAAATTTAAAATCAATGGCAGAGAACTTACACAGACTTTTACTACTACATCTAACTATACTCGCATCTATACCCACATATTTCACCTTCTGTTTGTTTTCAGTCATAAGCTCTTCTATATTAAGCCAATTTCTATACTCTCCATCAGTACAGGAATTCTTTCAGTTCTTGGAGCAGATAGGCTGATCTTTTTCCTGTCTTAGAAACTTTGCTTACATTATTCCTTCAGACAAGAATGTTCTCACCCAGTCTTTCATTTCTCAGCTAAATTTCATTCTCTCACCATAATGTCTCTATCTAGATATGTTTCACTCTGTTATTTTCCTTCAGACCACCCATTTTCCTATTAAATATAGTTGTGTTGTTCATGTGTGTCTGTCTTTTCTACTAGAGTATAAGTTCAGTAAGGACAAAGCTGTTTTGCTTGAACGTCCAAGGCCCTCACAGTATACTGGCATATATTATGTAGTTGGTACCTATTTATGAATGTATAGAACTGGAGCAAACATTTGATTAGAGCATCACCCTTTGGGTCATGTCTTTAAGAAGTATAAATAATTTCAGTAGTGGCTACATGAAGTACAATATAAATCCAAACAATGAGAGTGGGTTCCCCAATATATGGTAACATTTCCAAACTACAATCATTCAAACTGAAAAATCTTCCAAAACTTCTTTGCTGCATTTGAGTTGGATCAACATTCATCAATGTCAAGATTTAGTTGCTGTGGTTAAGTTACCCAGTTATAGCTCTTTTATGCATTATTTTTGAGCTCTGAAATAGTATACTGAATCTCTAAAGTAGTAACCAGTTTATAAATAGAATGGCCCATCTTCCCTAGCAAATTGTGGATATAAGGTATTCATATTAACATAAATTAGTTAATGCAAATGCACTAGGAAGAAACCATTGATTTCTCTCGGAACTTAATTGGAAATGATCAATCTCTACATTAGAAGTGTGGCAGTAGCATCATTTATCAGACGCTAATTGCCATAGTGGACCAAGAATACACTTTTGGCTTAGAAATATGGTAGCCCTAAGGGAAAGTAGCTTGAATAATTACAATAATTAATGTGTATACAACTGTCTCTTGAAGCTTCATTACTCTTAATATTGGGGTAAAGGTTTGAGTTCAAAAGAGCTTGCAGTGTTTTAAAGTCTTATTGTGGTTTTATCCTTTTATATCATGAATGACCAGGACTTAAATCTTAGGAACACTTTAGATGCAGTAATTCAGAAGTATAAGCATAGGGATATAAAATGTGAATAATCAGTTTATATTTTATATTTATACATATAATACAAATAGCATTATCACATTCTGAATGAAGTCTATAATAATCTCAATGTCAGACATATATTTGATATTTGGGTTTTACACATCAATATTTAAAATAAATTTATTTTAGACGCAAATTTGTTTATCACTACAAAAATGTTCCTCACTTTTTATATATATCCTTTCAGTTTGATATTTGTGTTGCAAAATTTTACGTATTTATTTATTCAGTAAACTACTAATATGTCAGACTATGATTTAATGCACTAAAATGATACAAACCAATTTATTTAATGTATATATTTTTATGTTATGAACCAAATTTCATATTTCTTAAAAAATACATCTGGAAAGCAATATGTGAGGTATAGAGATATATGTGTAGATCGATATTGGATATTTCATCCTCCTTAATTGTTCAAAGCTCCGTGGGATAGCTGTTGAAATAATCATTATTATACCAAGCATTTGACACATTATCAATACTTATTTGGTAAGATATTCTGCTTGAGGCTATGCATGTATTTATGAGTATTGACGATGTGCCTAAATGGAATAAGAATATAGCATACTGTTAGCTTTCACTGAATAGAGAAGCACCATTGACAAGAATGGATATATGTTCTTTGCTAATCTCAAACACTTTAGGTACCTTAAAAAATGTTAACTGAATTTGAATCCACAATGAATGTTAAGATCACATTTCAAATAATCTATCACTAATAAGTTGACTACTAAAATGCAGATAGGGAAAAAAATGCAGATTATAAATTATAGTTTTTTCTAGAGATAAAGAGACCTCAAAATTTTGTAATAAATATTCTTGGCAGAAAGAGTGTGTGTTTTCTTATCTTGTATTTTAAAAAAATCATGTTGACAATCTTTGATGAGCTTCAAAAATATTCAGTAGTCTATGTAAACATTAATAGCCAAGAGTGGGATGAGGTTGGAGGTACACATTCTCTGGTTTGTTTTTCCAATAATTGCAAAAACATGTGTTCCTGACACTGCTGGTTTGAAATTGCTGTTGGAAACATAAAATAAATTACAAGTGACTAACAAGAGCAATTTACAGAAGATACATGATCTAGTTCACGAGTCAGCAGGCATATGGAATTACTATAGTAACCAAAACTAATGGAGAGCAGGCGCCATTTTCTAATTATAGCTAGAAGCACTGGACCTTGTGCACTGTACCAGTAAATTGGTCCCGGTAGATTCAAAATGATTTCACTGTTTGTCATTATAGACGTTAGCAAAGGCAGGATATTTGAAGAATATGGTTTCTGCAATTTGTTAAAGGTATTATGCCCATTTTATAATCTAGTTCTGTGAATGGAATATTACACTTACTATTACAATATTACAATTAAAAGGCATTTATAATTCCATTTAACAGTTAAAGAAGTTAAAAAAAACTATGAATTTTTTTATGATGGGGGAACTAAAGTATAAATGAGGAGACAAATGTGGGAAATCAATAAAAAACCTTGTTAAATGGCTTTCTTTTATGATTAATTTTTATAATACAACACTATCTCTGGACAACCTTGAATAAATTCTTTCATAGCTCTAAGCTTTCGTGTTCTTATTTGCAGAATTTGGATGAGAATAATAACTATATCTTTCTTTAGTAAAACAATTAAGACCATGAATATTCAATAACTTTTAGTAATTCTTTTAGAATAGGTTTACTGGTGTCACATTCTCCTAATTTTCCTTCATCTGAGAATGTCTTGATTTCATTCCTGAAGGATAATTTAGCCACATATAGAATTTGGGCTGACATATCTTTTCTTTCTGCATTTGAGAATGTGCCATTTCCCTCTGGCATTCATGGTTTATGATGACAAATCTGTCATTTGAATGTTTTTTTACCCTGTAGGCAAAATGTCCTTTCTCTCTTTCTGGTTTAAGATTTTTTTCCCTGTCTGTAGTTTCCAGAAGTTTAATTATGATGTAGCTTGGTGTAGATTTCTTTGGGTTTATCCCTCTTGGGAACTGATCAGCTTCTTGAATCTATAGACTTATGTCTTCAGCCAAATTTGGAGAATTTTCAGCCATTACTTAGAATATTTTTCAGCCCTCTCTCCTTCTCCTCTCTTTCTTAGAGTCCCATGACATGTTAAATATTTTGTTTTAGTCCAAAAAGTCACTGAGTTTCTGTCATACTTTTTCCCCAGTCTATTTTCTCTCTTTTGTTCACGTTGGGTAACTTCTACTGTCCTATCTTTGAGTTCATTGATTTTTGCCTCTGTCCTCTCCATTCTGTTGTTGTGTCTTTCCATTGAATTTTCATTTCCGTTATTATATTTTTCAATTCTAAAATTTTCACTTTTTTCTTTATGTCTTTTATTTCTTTACTGAAACTTTGCATTTCTTTTTCATTTGTTTCAAGTGTGTAATTGCTCGTTAAATCATTTATATGACAGTTGCTTTAAAATCCTTGTCAGATAATTCCAACATCTGTGTCGTTTCTGTGTTAGTGTCTGTTGATTGTCTTTTCTCATTCTCCAAGAAAGATTTTTGATGGGATGATTTTATTTTATTTTTTTAATCAAAAATGAGAAGAGGGCTTCCCTGGTGGCGCAGTGGTTGAGAGTCCGCCTGCCGATGCAGGGGACACGGGTTCGTGCCCCGGTCTGGGAAGATCCCATGTGCCGCGGAGCGGCTGGGCCCGTGAGCCATGGCCGCTGAGCCTGCGCGTC
>NW_006785581.1:3358945-3371219 GCF_000442215.2 Lipotes vexillifer | reverse complement strand
CAAAAAAAAAAAAAAAAAAAAAAAAAAAAAAAATGAGAAGAAAAACCTAGCTTCTTGAAGATTTAGTGTCATAGTAGAAAGTAGTATTTCAAAGGTTAAGACTAAGGGCTTTCAGCATAGGGTCCACCAAACTTTATAGGCTCAAAGAATGGCCCTGAGTTATCTTTGAAATCCTGAAGTTATATGCCAAATTTGGTGTCCACATGTTCAGTTTTATGGAGAACATCATCAGATTCTCAGATGGGTAAATGATACCAAAAGTTTTTTAACTCATGCTGCCCTAGGCAGTATGAGGATGTATAAAACAAATTTCTGTGTCAAAATCAACTTAATCCTGGACATAATCAGTAATTATAATAAAATAGATAATACTCTTTAATTATTCCTTTTGCATATACTAATGCATTCATCTTCATAACAACTCTCTGAGGTGGGATACTATTATTTTCCTACTTTTGAAATAAGAGTTTCTATGGAAATTATGAAGCTTTTTTTTTTCTTGAATAAATGCCCTGGTAGTATAGCCTTTAAAATTTCACATTACACCATAATATATTTAGAATTATAGTTTTAGTTTCATATTGACCTTAGCTTTCAAATTCTAATTTCTGCTGATGTCAGAAATTTTGATTTTGCCAGTTTAATATAATAAAATTTCATGTGATTTAAATCTCAGTCTTCTTTGGATAAATATTCCCCCTTCTGTCCCTGTATTCTGTAGGTGATCTCATCTCAGGAGGGCCTTTTATGTCATTCTGGCATCCTTCAGAGAAGAGCTTCTGACCCGTGAGCACTCCTCTACTGATATAGCTTTTCTGTTCTTTCCACATGGGTAGTGGTTAGATAACTTCCTGGTCACTATTTGATGACTACGTCCACACCTCAGCTGCCTCTGGCAGTACTAATGTCACGAAAAGTAGTCATATCTTCCATCCAGACTGCAGTTTGGGCTTTCCATTTCCCAGCTGATACTAGTGGTCCCTCATGAACCTGCCATCTCATTAGGTTTAAGTACAGGCTTTCAATTCTCAGGCATGCAAATAATTTTCACATCTGGTCAATGTCCTGTGGAAGCTAAGTGAAACTCAAGGGGCAGAGAGATGAACAACCTGAAGTCCTTATTCTTTTGGGACCTGCCATACATATATGATCGCATGGGTGCACTCTGCATGACTGTCTCAACTCTGTCTCCAGAGTTCAAGATGGGAAGTGCTGCAAAAGTTCACAAGTTCCTTCAGCTTTTATTTAGCCAAATCTATTGACAGCTTCCCATGATTTTTCTACTGTTTTGACTACATGTGGGTGTGGAGGGGGAGGTAAAGTTGGGAGCAAATTTCCACACTCTTCCACACTTACATCTAAATTCCCTTACTCTGTCTTCCAAATCCTCTCCAAATTCCTATGCCTATCCCAGAAAATAATTTTAATCTCTTTTCTATGGAAAGACTTGTTTACGTTCATTCCATAACCTTCCTTCATTATGTAGCTCATTGTATAATCCTATGGTCTGAGTCCTCCAGACATGCACTCTTAATATGCAGGTTCTCAGAATTCAAAAACAGACAAAAACCCACAATAATAGTTTTGAAACATATGTTTTGGATCCTACGTGATATCATTGTTCAAAGTTGTATCCTCCCTTTCCCCAAGGAAACAAGCATTTCTTGCTCACTGGTGGATAATGTAAATGAGGTCACAAGGAGTATTGGCTATCAAAATATTATAGTGTCAGAGTAGGATAGAGTTAGGTTAAAAATAAATAAATAAAGAGGCTTTAGAATGTATCTTTTAAGAACAAAAAAAAATCCCATATAGATTTACTTTTATTTTTGATGGCAAGGGGAAGAGAAGGGAAAGAAAGTATAGTTATTCTTGGAATTGAGATTAAAAATCAGCATTCTTCATAACTTCTTGTGTCTTATACATTCACCAAATACTTCTTTCTTAAAAGAGTGACAATACTTCTATGGAAATAGCAGTTTCTAGTTAAATGAACAAAGCATTTAGTAATGAGTAGGGAGTTCTGGGACCCTCAGGGAGAGAGATTGACATTTACTGAGCTTCTATTCTTTGCCAGATACTTTGTTAGGCTTTTTACTTACATTATTTTATTTAATCACCACCATAACCCTGCAAAATAAATAGAATTGTTATTTGTTAATTTTATAAATAAGAAAATGGAAGTTCAAGTAGGTTAAATCAATTTTCTAAGTTCATTAAATTAGTAAGTGAGAGAGTATTATAACTCCATTCTTTCCAAACTTAGTTTTTTTCTCTGCCACACTGATTTACAACACTTGGACCAATTATCCAGAGTTCATAGAAGAACATTTATAGAGTCTTTGAATTTATATTTCTTTATATATATTCCTAATTAATGGATTCTAATAAGACTCCTTAACGAATGCAAGCAGAAAGTCTAGACAAAGATGCCTGTATTAAGTAGGAATAAGATGAAAAGATGTGGTTTGGATAATATACAAAGACACAACAACAAAAAGAAAAGAGAAAAAAAAGAGAGAGAAACAAAGAAAGGGGGGAGAGAGAAAGGAAGAAAGAAAGAAGGAAAAAAGAAGGAAGGAAAAGAGAAAGACATGGAATAAACAAGGGCAGAATTATTCTTGAAGAAAACTCAAGGAAAAAGGGAAATCTTCCAGTGATTCTTCATGCTACAGAAAAACATAATGAGCTGATGAATTCAAAGAAAACAGAACTCAAAGACAAAAGATGGAAATGAAGAGAGATGCAAAACTGAAGAAATAATTTGTGAGCCAAATAAATCTACTATTATAGAAGTAACAGTAGATTACTATTAATAAGAAAATAAAATTCTAATAAAGAAAATTTTAATTTACTGACAGAGAAATGTTTGAGATGTGAGGTAAAAATATTAATAAAATAAGAGAGAAGATAAATGTGGAGGATAAGGATGGTTTAATAGAAGGGTATTTGATGTCCTTGGACTGTCAAATTATTTTGGGATCTCCCCAAAATAAAACAAATAAAGATATGTCAATATCACCACCATCCAATTGATTTGGTAACCACTGTCAAGGTGACTAGACACATTAATTTTTATACTCATCAGCATTGATTTGATTAATTTAAAAGGTGGATCTGTAGACCCTATGGAACTGATTTATGTCTACTTTGAGAGCAATTGCACAGCAATCAGAGACATTTTCTCCCTGGACTATTAATATATATTATAACAGCAGAAGGCACAAAGATGAGAAAAGCCAAAAAAAAAGACAATTGGATGAATGATAAAAACAAAATCTACATATGTTGTTATTAACAATTATATATAATTGACAAACAAACTTTCTTATATATATACACACACACGCATACACATCTAGTTATTTATTTATTTTGCTAGAAGTTATTTTTCTTTTTAAAAGTTTAGAAGGAATGACATACTTTTTAATAATTAGATCTACAATTGAAAATGAATTGTCTGTAACTTTGAGATGCAAGTACCAAACCAAGTTCCTTTCAAACATTCTTTTGAGTCAGGAAAGACTGATAGAAAGTAGAAATGACTGTGGCCTTTCTGCAACTGGAAGTTGTAGACTACTGGCTTGTCTTTGAAGATTACATATTGGTTAACATTGTCTATTAGTCATCAAGTAAATCTTTACATTTCTTGGCGTCCAAATTATGGTTAAATACATAAAAATACACAGTGTTAAGATTAGAAGAAAGAAATAAAAGTGTAACAATTACTGAAATGTCCTATTTTGCATTAAATTAAATACATAGAAATCTGTTTGTTATACTTAAATATTATATTCAGAAACTCTGATGTGAACAAAAATATCTGATTTACAATAGCTTCTTGGAGATATAATTACACATAATGAATAATTTAAACAGTAACAGTTGCAGAATAAATTTCAAGAAATGGTCACTCATAACATTTTGAAGATAGGATATTATTTCAGTGTTTGTCCCCATAACCATTTCTTCAGGCTGTTCCAAAGGACATATACAGCTAAGCTTTAATGGAGTCCAGAAATTGCTAAGGGAGAATTTTTAAAAAGAAATCTTCGGCAATACTGCCATTCATGCACTTCATAGTCAGTCATCATTCTTTCTGGGTTTCTTTGTTTTAAATTTTTCATTTGGCTTCACCTCACAGCTTTTGGGGTCTTAGTTCCCTGATCAGGGATCAAACCCATACACCCCTAACAACTGGACCACCTGGGAATTCCCTTGTTTTTAATTTTGATCCCATACCATGTCAGAGAGAAATTAACAGCTAAAATGGGTTACTTCAAGTTGACCAAGACTCTCCCTTCCACTAAACTTTATTTAAGTTCCTTTGAACCCTCTTGTCAACCAATGCTCAATCTTGGCTGCTGTCCAGTCCTGTCTTTGGCCTGTTCATCCCAGTCTTAGCAAATAATCCTGTTAAGTCATCTCCCCACCCTTGCTATTTGATCACTCTTGATATCTGATCAATTTCTTCACCCCCACTTTTGATGTCTAAGTCCTTGGCTTGCCTATAGCAAGAATCTTATAAGGCCAGTTTAGCAAGGATCCCCTTGTCTTTGATGTCTCCTCTTTGTAATTATCCACTCACTTCCCCCTCACTCTTCTAACTGGCTATGAATCCCCAGCTGTCTTTGCTGTATTCAAAGTTGAATCTGCTCTCTCTCCCCAATGCAATATTTTTATTGTGATAGCCTTGAATAATGTGTTCCTTACCACTTTAACAAATATCAGAATAAGTTTTTCTTTGAGTCATAACAGCAAGATAAAACTTAAAGAAGTAACTTTCCAGGGTTTTCTATATAATCTGAGCACAGGTAGAAGAATACAGAAAACAAGTATTATGCTATCTACTTTAAATTTCATAAGCAGTCACTGAACAGATGCTTTGGTGAGCACTTGCAAAAGGACAAAGTAACCAGTGGCAGCCAGCAAAGATTCACTAAGAACAAGTCATGAAAGAAAGATTATCTCTATGTGAGGTTTACTAGGCTAATATTCTTGGCAATGCCATTGACAAAACTTATGATTTGGGCAAGATACTTGACAAAATATTTCATAGTATTTTTGTGTGCCAGATGGAGGAATATGAGCTGGGTGATTGTTGGTTGGGCTGCTGATTGTATGAAGTAGACCTCCCTCCATGACCTACCCTCTGCACACTAGATTAACTCTGCTATATGTCTGTTTTACTTTAGTAATAGCATTTATCAGCCCGCCAGAGAAAGCTCTACCCACCACCAGTCCCTCCAACCAAGCTTCTTAGATAGCCTCATCCACCAGAGGGCAGACAGGAGAAGCAAGAAGAATTACAATCCTGCAGCCTGTGGAACAAAAACCACATTCACAGAAAGATGAAAAGGCAGAGGGCTATGTACCAGTTGAAGGAACAAGATAAAACCCCAGAAAAACAACTAAATGAAGTAGAGATAGGCAACCTTCCAGAAAAAGAATTCAGAATAATGATAGTGAAGATGATACAGGACCTTGGAAAAAGAATGGAGGCAAAGATCAAGAAGATGCAAGAAATGTTTAACAAAGACCTAGAAGAATCACAGAACAAAGAAACAGAGATGAACAATACAATAACTGAAATGAAAACTACACTAGAAGGAATCAATAGCAGAATGACTGAGGCAGAAGAACGGATAAGTGACCTGGAATACAGAATGGTGGAATTCACTGCTGTGGAATAGAATAAAGAAAAAAGAATGAAAAGAAATGAAGGCAGCCTAAGACACCTCTGGGACAACATTAAACACAACAATATTTGCATTACAGTGGTCCCAGAAGGAGAAGAGGGAGAGAAAGGACCACAGAAAATATTTGAAGACATTAGAGTAAAAAACTTCCCTAACATGGGAAAGGAAATAGCCACCCAAGTCCAGGAAGGGCAGAGAGTCCCATACAGGATAAACCCAAGGAGAAACACACTGAGACACATAGTATTCAAATTGGCAAAAATTAAAGACAAAGAAAAATTATTGAAAGCAGCAAGGGAAAAACGACAAATAACATACAAGGGAACTCCCATAAGGTTAACAGCTGATTTCTCAGTAGAAACACTACAAGCCAGAACGAAGGGGCATGATCTACTTAAAGTAATGAAAGGGAAGAACCTACAACCAAGATTATTCTACTCTGCAAGGATCTCATTCAGATTCGATGCAAAAATTAAAAGCTTTACAGACAAGCAAAAACTAAGAGAACTCAGCACCACCAAACCAGCTCTACAACAAATGCTAAAGGAACTTCTCTAAGTGGGAAACACAAGAGAAGAAAAGGACCTACAAAAACAAACCCAAAACAATTAAGAAAATGGTCATAGGAACATACATGTTGATAATTACCTTAAATGCGAAAGGATTAAATGCTCCAACCAAAAGACACAGGCTTTCTGAATGGATACAAACACTAGACCCATATATATGCTGTCTACAACAGACCCACTTCAGACCTAGGGACACATACAGACTGAAAGTGAGGGGATGGAAAAAGATATTCCATGCAAATGGAAATCAAAAGAAAGCTGGAGTAGCAATACTTATATCAGATAAAATAGACTTTAAAATAATGTTACAAGAGACAAGGAAGGACACTACATAATGATCAAGGGATCAATCCAAGAAGAAGATGTAACAATTATAAATATATATGCACCCAACATAGGAGCACCTCAATACATAAGGCAACTGCTAACAGCTATAAAAGAGGAAATCAACAGTGACACAATAAGAGTGGGGAACTTTAACACCTCACTTACACCAATGGACAGATTATCCAAAATGAAAATAAATAAGGAAAGAGAAGCTTTAAATGACACAATAGGCCAGATAGATTTAATTGATATTTATAAGACATTCCATCCAAAAACAGCAGATTACACTTTTATCTCAAGTGTGCACGGAACATTGTCCAGGATAGATCACATCTTGGGTCACAAATCAAGCCTCATTAAATTTAAGGAAATTGAAATCATATCAAGAATCTTTTCTGACCACAACGCTATGAGATTAGAAATCAATTACAGGGAAAAACACGTAAAAAACACAAACACATGGAGGCTAAACAATACGTTACTAAGTAACCAAGAGATCACTGAAGAACTCAAACAGGAAATCAAAAATTACCTAGAGACAAATGACAATGAAAACACGATGATCCAAAACCTATGGGATGCATCAAAAGGAGTTCTAAGAGGGAAGTTTATAGCAATACAAACCTCAAGAAACAAGAAAAATCTCAAGTAAACAATCTAACGTTACACCTAAAAGAACTAGAGAAAGAAGAACAAACAGAACCCAAAGTTCGTAGAAGGAAAGAAATCATAAAGATCAGAGCAGAAATAAATGAAATAGAAAGAAAGAAAACAATAGCAAAGGTAAATAAAACTAAAAGCTGGTTCTTTGAGAAGACAAACAAAAAAACTGATAAACCATTAGCCAGTCTCATCAAGAAAAAGAAGGAGAGGATTCAAATCAATAAAATTAGAAATGAAAAAGGAGAAGTTACAACAGACACTGCAGAAATACAAAGCATCCTAAGAGACTACTACAAGCAACTCTATGCCAATAAAATGGACAAACTGGAAGAAATGGACAAATTCTTAGAAAGGTATAACTGTCCAAGACTGAACCAGGAAGAAACAGAAAATATGAACAGAAAAATCACAAGTAATGAAATTGAAACTATGATTAAAAATCTTCCAGCAAACAAAAGTCCAGGACCAGATGGCTTCCCAGGTGAATTCTATCCAACATTTAGAGAAGAGCTAACACCCATCCTTCTCAAACTCTTCCAAAAAACTGCAGAGGAAGGAACACTCCCAAATTCATTCTTTGAGGCCACCATCACCCTGATACCAAAACCAGACAAAGATACTACAAAAAATGAAAATTACAGACCAATATCATTGATGAATATAGATGCGAAAATGATAAACAAAATACTAGCAAACAGAATCCAACAACACATTAAAAGGATCATACACCATGATCAAGTGGGATTTATCCCAGGGATGCAAAGATTCTTCAATATATGCAAATCAATCAATGTGATACACCATATTAACAAATTGAAGAATAAAGACTATATTATCATCTCAATAGATGCAGAAAAAGCTTTTGACAAAATTCAACAAGTATTTATGATAAAAACTCTCCAGAAACTAGGCATAGAGGGAAGCTACCTCAACATAATAAAGGCCATATATGATAAACCCACAGCAAACATCATTCTCAATGGTGAAAAACTGAAAGCATTTCCTCTAAGATCAGGAATGAGACAAGGATGTTCACTCTCACCACTGTTATTCAACATAGTTTTGGAAGTCCTAGCCACAGCAATCGGAGAAGAAAAAGAAATAAAAGGAATACAACTGGAAAAAAAGAAGTAAAACTGTCACTGTCTGCAGATGACATGATACTATACATAGAGAATCCTAAAGATGCCATCAGAAAACTACTAGAGCTAATCAATGGATTTGGTAAAGTTGCAGGATACAAAATTAATGCACAGAAATCTCTTGCATTCCTATATACTAATGATGAAAAATCTGAAAGAGAAAATATGGAAACACTCTCATTTACCATTGCAACAAAAAAAATAAAATACCTAGGAATAAACCTACCTAGGGAGACAAAAGACCTGTATGCAGAAAAGTATAAGATACTGATGAAAGAAATTAAAGATGATACCAACAGATGGAGAGATATACCATGTTCTTGGATTGGAAGAATCAATATTGTCACAATGACTATACTACCTAAAGCAATATACAGATTCAATGCAATCCCTATCAAATTACCAATGTCATATTTTATGGAAGTAGAACAAATCATCTTAAAATTTGTATGGAGCCACAAAAGACCCCGAATAGCCAAAGCATTCTTGAGGGAAAAAAACAGAGCTGGAGGAATCAGACTCCCTGACTTCAGACTATACTACAAATCTACAGTAATCAAGACAATATGGTACTGGCACAAAAACAGAAACGTTGATCAATGGAACAGGATAGAAAGCCCAGAGATAAACCCACGCACCTATGGTCAACTAGTCTATGACAAAGGAGGCAGGAATATACAATGGAGAAAAGACAGTCTCTTCAATAAGTGGTGCTGGGAAAACTGGACAGCTACATGTAAAAGAATGAAATTAGAATACTCCCTAACACCATACACAAAAATAAACTCAAAATGGATTTGACACCTAAATGTAAGACCAGACAGGATAAAACTCTTAGAGGAAAACTTAGGAGGAACTCTCTTTGACATAAATCACAGCAAGATCTTTTTTGATCCACCTCCTAGAGGAATGGAAATAAAAACAAAAATAAACAAATGAGACCTAGTGAAACTTCAAAGCTTTTGCACAGCAAAGGAAACCATAAACAAGACGAAAAGGGAACCCTCAGAATGGGAGGAAATATTTGCAAACGAATCAATGGACAAACGATTAATCTCCAAAATATATAAACAGCTCATGCAGCTCAATATTAAAGAAACAAACAACCCAATCCAAAAATGGGCAGAAGACCTAAATAGACATTTCTCTAAAGAAGACATACAGATGACCAAGAAGCACATGAAAAGCTGCTCAACATCACTAATTATTAGACAAATGCAAATCAAAACTACAATGAGGTATCACCTGACACCAGTTAGAATGGGCATCATCAGAAAATCTACAAACAACAAATGCTGGAGAGGGTGTGGAGAAAAGGGAACCCTCTTGCACTGTTGGTGGGAATGTAAATTGATACAGCCACTATGTAGAACAGTATGGAGATCCCTTAAAAAACTAAAAATAGAATTACCATATGATCCAACAATCCCACTACTGGGCATATACCCAGAGAAAACCATAATTCAAAAAGACACATGCACCCCAATGTTCATTGCAGTACTATCTACAATAGCCAGGTCATGGAAGCAACCTAAATGCCTATCAACAGAGGAATGGATAAAGAAGATATGGTATATATATACAATGGAATATTACTCAGCCATAAAAAGGAATGAAACTGAGTCATTTGTTCAGACGTGGATGGATCTAGAGACTGTCATACAGAGTGAAGTAAGTCAGAAAGACAAAAACAAATATCGTATATTAACGCATATATGTGGAACCTAGAAAAATGGTACAGATGAGCTGGTTTTCAGGGCAGAGGTTGAGACACAGATGCAGAGAACAAACATATAGACACCAAAGGGGGAAACCGCGGTGGTGTGGGGATGGTGGTGTGATGAACTGGGCGATTGGGATTGACATGTATACACTGATGTGTATAAAATTGATGACTGATAAGGACCTGCAGTACAAAAAAAAACAAACAAAGAAGAAAACAACTAATACTGAACTTTCTTTGGGTTATTTGTATGGAAATATGTTGATATAAATGTTTCAGACATTACATGAAATTTCTAAAAATCTTAAGAAAAAAATAGCACTTATCACTATTTGAGATTACTTATTTATTTATTTAATTATCCACTTTTTATTTTTTCACAGCACTACATAAAATAGGTTCCATTATCCTCCTCATTTTATGGATAAAAAACTGAGGAATAGAAGGTTAAATAACTTAGTCAAGGTTATACATCTATGCTTGCTGCATGGTACCACCTTCCTTACCAGGGATTAAAGATGATGAGTTTTTATGGGCATATAGGTGGATGTTCATGACTCAAAATGCCATACCAGACACTGGTCTTATGACTGTTAAATTCTCTTCTAAGCTCCACTCAATGGTAAGGATTTTCTGGGTGAGCAAGCTGAGCCAAGTATACCGTTTAGACATATTCAGTCCTGGAGATCAGAGTGACTGGGGAAAATCTAGGACTAATATTAATTAAACAATCATCATTCCATTATTTAAAAGGCAATTTCAATGATCTAGGTAAAATTCATGAAATAATTTAAACAGTTGACATGATTTAGTGGCCTAATGATACTAATATAGATATATTCCAAAAGGCAGTCAACTAAGATATATTTTAGCTATAAGTTTGTGAGGTTAATGTTCTGCAGACAGCTGAAAATATGCAATTAGAATTTAAAGAGCTAGAAATAGATATATAGCGTTTGACATAATTAGCACTGAGAAATGATGGGTAGAAGACTGGATTAGCTCTCTAAGAAAGTTGGCATAAAAGTTCTGTCCTTGGCCTTGGACTTTTGGTCTTCAGCTCTTATATCTTGTATGCTGAGAAAGTCTATAAGAGTTATGATACAAAAGAAAGAAGAAAGATCTTAGGAGTTGATGTATAGAAAGATGAGAGGACAAAAAGGGCATGATGTCATGAAAACTGGAAAGAGTATTTTAAGAAGAGGATGATCCATGCTGTCATCTGGGAACAGAAGGTTGAAAGGAATCGAAACTGCCTTGGATATGACTAAAAGAAGGTTTTTGATAAACTGAGAAGCAGTAGTTTCTCAGGGATTGAGAGGAACATAAGACAGTTTTTAGAAGACTAAAGAGAATGTGTCAATGAAACAAAAAGGTAGGAAACAGATCACTGACTGACTTATTAAAAACAGAAATATTACAGATTCTTTGCTAAGAACCCTGTATTTGGAATCAGGCAGGTAAAGATTGGAACCCTACTGGAACATACTTGATTTCGTCATCTGAAAAAAATAAGGATTATAATAGTACCTACCAACAGAATGTTGTAAGGATAAATAGTATAGTGTATGTAAAATATTTAGAATAGTGTTAACATATGATAAATGCTCAGTGAATGATATATATTATCATGGAACCAAAGTTGTAGGAGGCAAGCGTTAGTATTTTAGCATGTGTAATTGTGTATGTGTGTATTTAAAATGGTTTTGTGCATCTTTGAATGGGGAGAGTAATGGAGATTTGTAGTTTATGCCTTCTAGAATGCAGAATCTCTTCCAGTAATAGCACCCTGTTTTTGCTTTAGGAAAATTACACTTTCCCTTTGTACAAAATCCAGTGGGGCTCTGGTTAAGGTACTCTGGTCTCCTCTAGGCCAAAATATGAAAAAAGTAGTTGGAGTCAATTCACCTTAATCATAGTGTCCTGACAGACTTGAGCTCATCATCTGGATCTTTAGAGCTTCCCTGGTTTTTGGCCCTTTCTTGTTTTTTTCCAACTATTTCTGTAAGTCTGTGAGAAATTCATATGCTTCCAATAAGTTTTCTTTTTCATAGTCTGACCAGGGACAATCTCTATTGTTTGTGACCATATAATCCTATCTGATATGAAGAGGAACCAGGAAAGAGTTAGAGATTTGAGATGTTAGGGAAA
>NW_006785581.1:3309319-3358892 GCF_000442215.2 Lipotes vexillifer | reverse complement strand
AGGGAAAGAATAAGAGTGGAGAGAATTCAAGGCAGTGGATGGAAAAGTTATTTTGGAGAAGAAGATAAGCTCTCTTTCACCTAAAATTACTACATCAGGGAGGGCAGAGCACAGAGACAAGAATGACAGAAGACAAGAAGAGAGAACAGAAGACAAGAACGTGTTGAAGCAAAAGGTATTAGAGAACTTATATATGAAAACACAGGTAGATGACTATGATCCCAGTAAACTTTACACAGTCATACACTCTAAGTGAGGATGGTGGGAAAGAAGTGGGACCTTAAGAAGAAAAAAGGTATGAAATAACCATAATGAGGGGTCATCTGCAAAGAGAAATCATAAAACCAGAAGGATTTTTCAGGCCTTGGCAGGACAACTTCATATTAAATTATAGGGGAAAGAGCACTGAGTATGCAAATACATATATTTTTTCTCATGATAAAACCATCCAATATCAGTAAGCCTTATCTAATGCAGGTTCCTTGTTCTTTGGCAGCAAGTAATGATGAAATGTAATTACTTCACATCAAACAAGTTGAAAAATTAGGTTTTCAGTTACAGTGAAATGTTTGTGCCTAAAAGAGTGATGGAATCTTGGGAATTAGTGGCATAGTCCCACAGTGAACTCACGGCATGTTGTGCCCTAAAGAAACAGAAAGATAATCACATCCATGTCACATCTGTCAAAAGGGTGCTGGAAACATTATTTATTATCTAATGGCTGTCTCTGTCATTGAAATATCAAGGAGATTGAAAAGAAAAACTTGAATTATTTATATGCAACACTGTGACTTCAGGAAAAATATCTTTTGGTTCTTATACCTGATTTTATCTCAACTCTCTAGTCCAGAACTGAGCAATAGAACTTTTGTGATGATGAAATGTTTTATAGTGACAAAGATAATTATAACCCAAATAATCTGTGCTATCCAATATGGTAGCCACATGTGCCAAGTGAGTACTTGAAATATACTAGTGTACCTGAGGAACTGAATTTTTAATTTTGTTAAAGTTAATTATAATTCAGTTAAATTTAAATAGTCACACGTGACTAAGTGGCTACTGTATTGAACAGCACAGCTCTAAACCATATATATCTTATTCATCTACTGATATTCTAAAACCATATATGCAATATTCAAGAATAATCCAAATGGATGGTATAGGTAATAATCAAGAACAGCTAAAATAGCTAGGATTTGATTATAGTTTCAATTGTTTGTAAAAGGAGTACTAATTTTTGTCACATATGCTAATGTTATCATATATTTCCAGTTTAAGCTGAAAAGAAAATACATCTCTAAATTCTAAATTAAAGAAGATAACTATTATCAAAAGCATTATAATCGCAAAAGATAAATTTAAGCCAAATATAATATTTTCTGCAAATTGTACAGTATATATCAATGTTTAAGGAATAGTTCCAGTAAAAAATATCAGGGAACTGAGGACATTATACAGATATTTCTATCCTATTTCATATACCTATAGCAATGCAAATACAGCCTTTGAGATTGATTTCTCTGCTTTCAGAAATAAATGAGGGAGATAGCATAAGTAATTTTAAGGCAGAATAGTAAAGGACATACATGAAAGTATAAAGGAAGAGAGATTAAATCAATCTGGGACATCCTAATAGAATTTTAAGTGGTGTACAGAAAGATCTGTTCCTGACCACATAGGTATTACATGAGTTATTATGCTAGAATTATAAAATATGGGAAATAAGAATTCATATCTTCTGAGATTCCTATGCACAAGGACTATTTAAGTAGTCCATTAACTTCCAGTTTCTTAGAGTTACACAAAAAGATAAAAATCAAAGATGTAATTTCTTACGAGAGCCTTCACAATGCATAATAAGTAGCTTATCAACATGCAAAATACATATTTTCTGCATCTATAATACTCTTCATGCAAGTGAAAACTTTTTAAAGTTATAAGAGAATATTTTTAAATTGAGTTTTACTTAACTTACACATATTGATTTTGGGGGGAAATGATTGACTCATCTTTGGAAGATTTACTGATTTGACTGACATATCCACTAAATATATTTTGATGAAATGTTGAAATTATATTTTGCTTTAACACTAAGAATTTTACTCCTAGAGTTTATACCTTAAGGAGCACAAATACATATTTTTATTACCATTGGTAGTTTAGGCTATAACAATAACAGAAAAATATATAAAAGGCACATGCAGGTGTAGAAAATTAGAAGGCAAAATACTATATAATATATATATATAAATTATATATATTATATAATATATATAAATTATATATATATATATAATTTATTTGGAATGGCTTTACCTCAAAGTTTAGAAGATTAAGCCTGTGACTGAATCTACATAAAAACACGTTGTCAAGTGAAAAGTGTAACTTTCTTCAAAAATATGGATGTGTTAACTTTATAAAAGAAAGCTATCATCATATCTATTTATCAATTATCATATAGATGCTACTAATATCATAGGAGAGCATAGTACTTAATGTGACTCATGTTGAATTTAGATATACCTTAGGTTAACATATGTATGAGAAAAATATGTAAGTAAAGAATAGTTCTAAGGTAGTAGTTTACTCATTTATAAGTAGCAATATGTGTATGAGATTCAAATAACTAAAAACTAAGTTAAATCCTCCAATGTTATAACCATATTCAGCAAAGCTTGCTTAATGCCTACACAGATTACAAAATGAGTTCTGCCCTAAAAATATATTTGATTTGGATATCTATCCTCACAGCCATTTTTTTCTACTTTTACCTTTATATTTCATATTGACTACATTAGTTACCAGAGCTGGAAAGCTGCATTTAGTTTAGCATTTCAATTCTTCAAAATGAATTCCACTAATACCAATTTCGAAGGAGGTCAACAACTTACAAAATATAAAAATTCAAAAATTAGTTTTCTATATGAAGAACTAGTTCGAACTATTAATATGCTAACACACATCATTGATTTCCAACTGAAAAACATTTTAATTCTATTAAAATTTAAGAAAAAGGTGTTGCTGAGGGCTTACTCTTTGTTATGCTATAGAAAAAATTATTCATGGCATTTGCTAAAGACAGTCAGCAGACTTTATTCAGCACCGTCATGATAGGTATAGGGACACTGCAATGGACTTTTTGTAGTAGGAGAGACAGATTGGACTCAGCTCTGAATACAACAAGGAAAAGGGAGGATTTTATGGTCAAGAAGCAGGATGGGGGGTTGGTAGATGACAAATTACTAAGAGTAAACATCAGGGGTAAGGTGGTTTCTGGCTAACCAAGAAGTAGCCTTCTGAATTCGTGATCATACATTACCTGAGCAATGGTAGGAAGATGAGGAACCATACCAGATATTGTGGGTGATTAGATATCAAGACTGGGATATTCTGGTTAAACTGACTTGACAGGATCTTTGCTAAAATTGAACTATGCAGAAACAAACAAGAAGACCTAAAAGTCAGGGCCAAGTTGAGAAGAGAGTTCAGAGGAGCCTGATTAAACTTGGGCAAGGAGAGAATATTTATCAGTTTGGCTGAATATAATAAGCATGAATACCGTCATCATGAAATTTATAGACTAATGGGGAAGACAGATATGAAATGAACACACAAACACACATATGTAGGCAAGCGTATATAGAAGCAAAAGATACACAAAAAGAAAATGTGGTATTTTCCCCAAATAAGACTACATGACCATTTTTTACTTAGAGCATTTCACAGCACTAGTATTATTAGGGACACAAGGGTAGATTTTGATAACAGATTTCCTAATCTGATCGTTTTTTCTTTACATGATTCAACACATTTGCCTTTTGTAACTGATAAGTGACATCTTCTTAAATATAATTCCTTTTTTAATTGGGCAATGATTTCTGTGTTCTGATTGCTCTGATATTTTTGTGGTCACATGAAACAATTGTGGTAAAGAACTTGAGAACTTTGAGATATAAGGTTTTTTGCTTTTTGGTTTCTAGCTGTGATAAAGTAGCATTTTACTAAAGTCATGAGTAAATTCCAACAATAAAAATAATGCAATATTCTGTGTAGTTTTGTTAGAATTTATTAATATGTATTATAGATTTTATTATGCAGACTGTATATAGTATAACAAATATATTAAATCAATAATAATTGAATCAAATCACATTTCTCTAGGCCATTTTCAAGAGAAGTAATGACAGATTCTCCAGTCCTTTAGTGAATATATGTTTATTAATTAACATTTTTGTTTATCTTAATATGATAAATATCCTAGATTACATCTGAAGCACATATTTGTAGCTCGATATATTATCTTTTAAACTTTACCTTTGATAACACTTTTACTTAAATTAATGGCAGTGAATTTCTACAGCGTTGGTTTGTGTTCCTAATGTACCTATCAGTCTGGAAAAGCTCACCAAGCCATTTAGCAATGCAAATAATAAATTTAAAATGAAACCTGAGTGCACATTAAAATATACTCAACATAATAGATTATTTGGGCTATATGTTCTAATTTTTAAAGATATAATTAACAAAACTTGTTTTTCTATTCTACACATATTTTGCTTTTGAGTCATTATTCTGGTCAATACATCTATTTTTCTAGGGAAGAACAATGATTATGTGAGAGATGACATATTTCTACTGAGTACATATGAGTAATACAGAGTGTAGAATTTAAGAAAAGTTTCTGGTCCCAAATTTCCAGTGTTGTATGCCACTTGTCAAATCTCTTCATATTTTAACTGCTGAAAGAGCTTTTTGGCCACGCAGACCATTCATCACTATCATTCAATGTTGAGTGTGAATGTTGTTTTCATGTAATTCTGGCTACATCTTCATGTTTCCAGAATAAAGAGGTGGCTAGAGAAGAGTTTGTGAGGACCGTTTAAGTTAGAGGCAGGTTCTACAACTACTCTATTTCCTGAACTACACGAAGCCAGTTATTGAAAAGTTTACCACCCCATTAAACATGGCCAACATGTGACTTTAAATCGAGGAAATACAGTTAGCACTTCCTGGAATATATTTATAATTAACTTTATTATAGTATATATTTCACTAGTAAAATGGCTAAGAGTTTCTAAAATGTTGAGCATCTGTGTAGTAACATAGAATGAAAACAGAGTATGAGTCCATTATAAATAAGCCCAACAAGTACACACAATATATTTTATAAATCAGTGCATAATATGCTACAATTAATCATCCTTTAAATAACTAAATCAATACATAACATCTATTTGTCAAAAGAACCCAGTCTTCCTTATTCATTTTGTCATTCATGCATTTAGTTCTTCATTCAGTCAGTCAATACCTTACCAAAACTCTTACTATGTAGGGCTCTGAACATAACAAGAAATTAGCAAATGCATAAGATAAACACTTTCATTGTATAGTTTAAGACATTTACTTATAAAAACTATGTTAACACTTAAATTACATTAAATTCTAACAATGGAATACAAAATTATACAATTTAGAGTTTCCTGTTACGGAAAGTTATAAAAAGCAATTTCATCCATTCGTAACTATGAGGCTTTAAAACTAAGCAGGTTACCAGAAATTAATAAATAATTTGTTTTGACAGTGGAAATTTAACCAGGACCCTAAGCTATATATTTGCTAAGTGTTTGTTTTATGTCAAGTAAGCTTTTGCTTATTTGATTGATTTCTTTTCTTAAAATTCTATTTATTAATATATTTGTAATTGATAATAAATAGAATGCATGGACATACTAATCAAGTTATTTTTTCCTATCTGTAAATACTGAAAATAAAGAAAAGCAAACCAAAAAAGAATAAAAAATAACTTAAAAGCTGGCTCTGAAATGATAAAAGCTACAAGAGGATGAAACCTCATGTTAAACTTTTCCTTTTGTACTGAAGTATTTGCGAATCATGTTTCCCTGTCAAGAGCCTTGGAAAGAAGATGATCTTATACGGTAAATATTTACTAATGACTAGTTTCAATATAGTGAGAAGAAGACTGATCTTTCTGGCTTTGAAAGTATAAATCAAAAAAATTTTTTTGCCGATGCGGGGGATACGGGTTCGTGTCCCGGTCTGGGAGGATCCCGCGAAAAAAAAAAAAAAAAAAAAATTTTTTAATTAACTTAAAATTAAGATAATTTTTTTTAACGTAGAATACTAAAAAAATACTGGGTGAATTGTTAGGTTCTTTACATTCCATTTAACTCATAGTATGTTAAGTCTAAGAACAAAAAATCGTGTGAGGATTGCAATGAAAGTATTTCTCTATTGAATGTGATTCTCTCATTACTCTCATAAACTATCAAAAGTAACAAAACTATTAAACTCTCAAAATCAACAACAGAACCAAATATCTTGATCTACAGGAAGTATTGTAATGGAAAAATTGAAATAGAAAACTGAATTTTTTGACTTTCACCTGGATTGGTAATAATTCTCGTTGATTGATAGCAACTACTGCCTGCAGGGCTGAGCTGAGGATTCTGAGACTACCTCAGGGCTCCATATTTGCTGATTAACTACTCCACTGGGATGACAGAGTAGGAGCATGTACACAGGTGTTTAACACGGGCTGCGTCTAAATTTTCACTAATATTTCTGTGACGATTAAATCAGTGACAGAAAGTCCCGGTCCTTAGCTTAGTTCCACTGATTCACATCATAAGTAAAGATCACTCTATATCATTACATAAAATGGATGGTATGGTTGGGCTAGAGTTCTGTGACTGAGCGGGAACAATGATTCAGAAACAACATTGGTGGATGTGATTATTTTACTTTTTACCTGGCATGTGGTTCTTTTATTGAGGGAAAGAAATCTTTCCGCTGATTTAGTTATTTTTCACATTTATAAGGTGTAAGTATAGGCTCATATGGTAGATCCATAAAAGCAGTCAATTGCAAAAAACTTATAAAACATGATTTATTTATATTAGTTCCACATTTTCCTTTTTATATAAAATGCATTTTATATATTTTGCCAAAGTTATCACATTTTATCATTTAAAAATTCAAAGACTGTGGCTATGCTTTCTTTGTTTTTTAGTTTAATATGAGATTTATTACTTTTAGCTGAAAAGGCACTTTCGCAATGGGGATACCATATGTCCCACCGAAGGCAGGCTGTGTTCCTGCTCATGCTGGCCTTGGCTGTCATTCCTGTTGACACACCTTTTCATCCACTGCAATAGGCAGTCTCCACCTTAGGGTCTCAGAGTGTGGCCATGCATAGGGTTTCAGAGGCTGACCTTTTCTAGAGAGTTCACCTAGGTCCCTGCCTCTCACATCTCAGATGGTGTTCTTAATATTTTTATTTTTTAATTTCAAAAATAATTTAAATCCATACAAACAACAAAAATAATAAAATTCCCCTTCACATTGCCCCATCACCTGTACCCAGTCTCTCTTCATTTTTCAGTGATAGCCCCATTTAACAATTTAGTGTGTACCCTTTCATACAGACAAGATGTCCTTTTTTTAAACATAAATCATGTGATACATATTGTCCAGTCACTTGCTTTTTTCACTTAATTATATATGCCTTGGAGATATTTCCATCTTTGTTTATATGGACCTTACTCATTCCTTCGAATCACTGCATGGTATTCTGTAATGTGAGTATATCATTATATTATATATATTTTATAAATATATAAAATCATTCCCATAGTAAGGACATTTAGATTTTCAGTTTATCGCTATCAAAATACTGCAATATGCACCCTTTTGCAGACATTATTTTGTAATATTAAAAGTACTTCTACAGGATAGCATCTGGGTCCCAAGGCATAACAATTTTAAATTTTAAAGCTCTCTCCAAAATTCTTCCTCAAAAGGTTATACCCATTTACAAATGTACAGATATCATTTGATCCAGCAATTCTACTCCTAGGAATTTATGCTACAGATATAGTCACATCTATGTGATACAACTTATGTATAGTATTTTTTATTGTACCATTATAATCAACCTATATATCCATCAGTTATGTCACATCTATACAATGGAATACTATAAAGTCATAAAAAAGAATGAGAAAGGTCTCTGTGTGTTTGTGTGAAAATTAAAGTGCTGAGTATTATGTATTTGCTTGTAAATGCATAAAATATTCTTGTAAAAATTCATAGAAGATTCATCAAATTAATTGCCTGTAAAAGGTAAACTGTTGGCAGGGAACCGGGTGGGAAGTTTTATTATATAGTATTTTGACCCACGTGAATATATTACTTATTCAAAAGTTAAATAAAAATATAAAAATTGACTTATCAAATTTTATATGAATTATTCATATCTTACATGCTAACTACTCTCTTTAAAATGTATTTCCCTGATTATCAGTGACATTGAGCACCTCTTATATGGTAATTACCCATAGGTATTTCTTCTTTGGTGAAATATCTTATCCTCTACCCTATTTTATCTTACAGATTTTAAACCTCCTTCTTTATTTGAGATGCTAGTATTTTATGTGTTAAAAATGTTCCAAATACTTTCTCTCCAAACTGACTCATATTTTAACTGTTTTTATAGCATCTTTCATCGTAATGAAGTTTTAAGTATTTAAAAGCCAGTTCTGCTTTTTCTTTACAGTCTCTGATTGCTTACTTACGGAAACTTCCCCTACCTTATCAAAGCTATCTTTCTTTACTTTCAAAATTTTATAGTTTTTGGTTTTTATGTTTCTTATGTATATTTTTGTTTCTATTTAAGCTAAAGTTGATCTTTATTCTAACTGTAATTTATTTTTTACTTTAGTGGGTACAAATGGAGCTCTCATTATCCAACCACTACTCAACAAGTAGTGTATATTTTCCCCATGGATTTGCAATGTTAATTTTTTTATATACTAAAATTCTCATGCACATGCTCCTAGACTCTCTATTCTGCTTGACTGATCTATTTTTTTTTACTAAAGTTACTCTGTTTTAATTTTTATATCTTTATAATGTGAGTTGATATCTGGTAAGATGTTTCCTTGCATTATTTTTATCAAGAATTTCTTAGCTATTCTGTTACATTTTCTAATTCTTTTATTTGAAAAATATGATTATATATATATGTATATACACCAAATATATACATTATACACATATACATAGACACACATACTTATGTTTGTTGGTTTCTTAAAAGTTTCAGCTATTTGAGGGTTAATCTAAAGCTTGCCTTACCCAACTGAAATATCAACATTTCAGGGGAAAATATTCTATATTTCTTGCCCTTGGGAAAAGGCAACTTCTTTTCTTTCAATTTCAGTATTTTTGGTAACAAGTACAAAAACCATATTCAAGTATTTCTAGTTTTTCACTTCAGATTCAGTTTGTGTGCAATGTAAAATATGGGGCTAAAGCTGAGTGCTTGAATTAACAGAACATTTCAGTTTATTTTTACCCTAAGACAGTCCTTTCTACCCTCAGCCTCTAAGTTTCTGCCAGTCAAGTTATGCAATTTAAATTTGCATAGCTATTTAAATTCATTCATTAGATCACTAACTCAGCTCTATGTTTTCCATGATAGTTCATTCATTTCATAAAGTGGGAATGCAAACAAAGGAGGAAAACAATTTTTAAAGTCATATAGATTAACCATATTTTTGATATAATACTTTGTTTCATTACTGCATGTCATTTTGGACATTCTCCATTCTGATCTAAAATATTAGGTTTTAAGCAACTTGGCTACAGCTACTGTTCACCCCAATTTCTATATGTGAGTGCTACTGACATGTCTCTCATCTTGTTTACTTTCACTACTCCTCTAGTAAGGAATGATTTTTAAAAATGAAACAAAAGTAAAACAACATAAAAACTCATGCTGAAAAATCATCTCGACTTTCAGGAACCATTGGCATTTCTGTTTAACATCTCACAGTAAGAAGCCGTAAGCACTGAAAGAATCACAGAGATGAATACTTTCATTATTAGCAGTTGTCCTGGGAAGGTATAAACAATAAAGTTCCCCTTGTAATTTAATATCTCAGAGTCTGGTATCTATCATTTTTGTGTCCCTTCCCTTCCTTCTGTATGGTTTGGCTTTAAGCCTCTTAGACCTGTGGCTCTTTATTGGAAGATTGCCTTCAGGCACTGGGGCCTGCTTTGCCAGCACTTGTGGAGCATTAGAAGTGTGTGGGGATTTACATTTATGTCTCTCCCACTTCTCTGGGGTAGCCTGAAACCAATGAATAAAACTCCAGCTCTCTCTCCTCAAATCAGGACACCTTTGAGGCAAATTTACACTCCGGGAATTCCCTGAAGTTTCCTTTGGTGAGACTGCCTGAGAGCCAGCCCACTTTTGTTTGGCTTTCTCCCTTTCCCCAGTCAGTTCCCACCCTCTTATGTGTCTTCCTGAGAACACCTCCGTACTAAGCCACTTACAGTGAATCCTTGACTCAAGATCTTTCTTGCGGGCAATCTGACTTAAGACATGACAAACAGAAGCATTTTTTAAAAATTTAATTTAATTAATTAATTTTTTATACAGCAGGTTCTTATTAGTTATCTATTTTATACATATTAGTGTATATATGTCAACAGAAGCATTTTGAATTCAGTTTTTAAATTTTGTGCTCATTTTCCCCATTAAACAGATTGGCTCTCTATATGTTCTTCTTTAGCCTTTTTCCTTCTTGTTCACAGTAAAACTGCTTTTTTTCAGTAATTACCCCTACATTTCTATCTGGGATCTTTAGGTCTTTGTTTCTTGCCTTTTCGTTCAGACCTACCTCACAACTCTGGGTTTCCTGCATTTGCTAGCAGTTTTTGCAGGGGGGTTGGGGGGAAGCAAATTTGGCAAGATTAGGCTTGAGGTTTAACTTCACTCAGCCTACAAAGAGTTTTCTGAACATATAATCTTAGGCAGAGGCGGGGAAAAAATAAAGAGAATGCATAGCTACCAATTACTGAGTGCTTGCCATATGTCAGGTACTCTGCTAAATACTTTCATATGTAATTTTATTTAAAGACGATACCCATATAAAATCTTGATACTGTTATCAAATTTTTATGTATAAATTATGGCACAGAGAGATTAATAATTTTCCTGTATTTACTCCATTAATAATTACAGGAGAAGAATTTGAGCTTGTGTCTGCCTGACTCCAATTCATTGTTTTAATCACTATGCAGCATTATCTCACATAAATAAACCCCTTAGGAGTTAGACCCTTGATTCTGAAAGTATAGTCCAAGGAACAGCAACATCTAAATCACTTGGGAGCTTATTATAACTGCAGAATCTTGCGCCCCACCTAGATCTCCTCAATCAGAATCTGAATTTTAACAAAATTCTCAGGTAATTATATTCAAGTTTGTTTGAGAAGCACTTGGCTAGAGCTCTTGATGTCATCAACCTAGATGGAAATCAAACCGACAGCTAGTTCATTCATTCCACAAACTCTCCTTGAAATTTGACTATGAGCAAGCACTTGGGAGAAGTGCTAAAATTGGTTCCTGCCTTTAAGGTGTTTAGAGCTGAGTTGGGATTCAGATGAGTCAACCAATGAAAAATTTCAAGATTCTCACCCAGACTGTCACTGTGTAAACCACTGTAAACCATAGAGTCAGTCACACAAAAAGTAGAGAAATCTACCATTTAGAAAAGTTTAGACCTGATTTTCATTAATCTCAGTTTCTTACTCAGATCTACCTCACATCCTGGATCTCTTGCATTTGCTATCATTCACTGCAAGGGGTAGGAAGAATCTAACTGGGCAACATGAGTCTTGGGCTTTAGCCTCACTTAGCCTCTATCTGTGTACCTATCTACCTATCTATCTATGTATCTATCTATCTATCATCTATCTATCTCTCTATAAAATATTGTAAAACAGACAATGAATGGTATATCTGACCTTGGATCTCAGACCAAAATTACTCATGTTTTAAAGGACACTAGCATTTTAGCATTTGTTTACAGTTGATAAAAGGTACTTGGCTGATCAGGTATGTACCACAGGTAAACAGTAGGAGGTCTTGTTTTTACCTTGATGTACCTGCTCGAAATGGAAACTCAGTATCTATTTTAAAGGGAGAACAGCATTAAAAATAATGAGAACTCTATTATTTCAAGAAGTAATGGAGTCCTAGTCATTTCTGTACTTGCTTTTACTAAACTCCCCTGTGGTTTGAGCACAATACCTGACAGCTCTAAAACTATCTTTACACAAGTAGGTCAAGGATTCATGCAAATATTATCTTGCTAAGTGTGAATATTTATCTTGGACGCAGCTAGACTATTTCTTTCCATTTAATAGTTTTAAGGCTTAGGTTGTCAGATGTCCATAAAACTACTCGATTACCGAAAGAGTAATGAAAAGAACTCTATTCCCCACTCCTCAGTCTAGAACTCAATGTGAAGTTTTTGATAATATGGTTACTGAGAACTCAAGAATAACTGACTATTTCCTTGTCCATGACCCAAGAAGCCCCCCCAGGAAGCTCCACATTCAAACAATAGCAGAATAGGCATTGCTTTTTTATTACATGTGAAATGCCTGACATTACTTAAGGTAGCATTCTGATAAAACTCAGAAAATCAGCTTAGATTTGTGATCTAAATAGTCTTCATCTTTTGTCTTAGCCCAATCGAAAACTTACCTCTAGCTGGTCTCTGAGTCAGAAGAAATGCAGTACTGTAGCATACAGAGAAGAAATGGGGAGCGAAGAGTGAGATGAATCTGCTTGGAAGAAATAAGACTTAGTTTACCTATCCAGCTGCATAGCATGCACGTGGGTACAATTAACTCTGTCAGTAGCCAGTAAGGCCCAATCAGTATCTGTAATCCAGACATTCTAATATATATATATTTTTTTCTCATTTGGCAAGAGCAGGAGTTTTTCTTGGCATGGGAGGACAACTGAGAGCTCCCTCCCAGGATTATGAGAGCCTTTTTCAAGTAGAATTTTTGACATCTCAGTCTGAAGTACTTTCATTTGATTAACTCCACCAAAATCAGGGGCTGAATGGAAGATATTGAGTAGGAACTTAACCATGAAATTTATAAAGTGATCCCTCTTAAAATTAAAAAAAAAAATAATTGAGTAAAAAAAAATTTCTCTATCTTTAAACTCATAAACATTTACCGGCTTTAGAATTTAATCTCTGCTTTTATTCTTTAAAAGTTTAGAAAAAGTGAGGTTAATTTAAGCTAACAGACTTAAATAGAGCCTTCATCACTTATCTCAGCCCAAATTGAAAACTTACCCTTATTTGGTCACTGAGCAGAAAGAGATTTAAAACAGCATATTAGGTGCTAATAGAATCACTAGGAGGGCTAGAGGAGCAAGCTCTAGCCTTGGTTTCCTAGGAAAGACTCCCAGAATAAACTGCAAGAATTACTTACTATGGGAACTACTATCTCTTCCACAATAAGGAAGCTGGGGAATCAGGAAATCGTTATACCAACTACTGGATCTGGTACCATATTACCTCATCTACAATCCAATCGGGAAGCTGTTACTTCTAATACATCATTGCCTCCAGAAAATCATTGCTTATCAGTGATATGGAGGTCAGGAGGAAACTACAGGAAAGGTTGGCTTTAGATCCATGTTTTACCTGAAGATCTGCACCTGTACAATGAAAGCCTGAGATCTTGATTGTCTCCTTAAGAATCAAGAGTCTCCTCGGGGCCTCCCTGGTGGCACAGTGGTTGAGAGTCCGCCTGCCGATACAGGGGACGCGGGTACATGCCCCAGTCTGGGAAAATCCCACATGCCGCGGAGCGGCTGGGCCCGCGAGCCATGGCCACTCAGCCTGCGCGTCCGGAGCCTGTGCTCCGCGGCAGGAGAGGCCACAACAGTGAGAGGCCCGCGTACCGCAAAAAAAAAATTAAAAAGAAAAAAGAAATGACATTTATACGACTATTGTTTTCTTATTTCATTTTCTATAAAGGAAATTAAAATGTGAAATTCTTAAGTTAGAGTTCAGATACCTGGCAAAAATAAATAACTTGGGAAGTTTAAGTACCAAAATGAAAACTACAGAAAAGCTCAGTGACAAAATTATAGAAACCAAGAAGAGGAAAATATGTTTCAATTTCTAAGTATACTACTTCCTTAGCCATTATAGAAAAGTGTATGAATGATTAATGAATATATCTTCTATTCATTATATGTTCCATGATGAGTTCTGGGCATCTGGGAACATCTTTTAATTTTTCATGGTTTAATGATTTATCTAATAACTATTTGAGCAGGAATTTCAACTATGTTAATGACTGGCAATGCTGGATAAACCAGTGTAATATTTTAAGATGCAAATCTGAGTCATGAATCTGTTTTCTCACATAAGACACAACATTAGACTGTTTGGCTAACACCCCTACTCCACAATTTTGAAATATATAGGGTAGCTGTGAATATCTCAGCTGAATTAATTAATAAAATTATTCATGCCCTCACTTTTCCCATTAGTCTTTGATTTTGCCTTTGATTAAGAATTCTTTGCACCATATGCAGACTATTTAAGGAAGTAAACCAATGGATTTACAATCCCCTTGGGTAAAATGGCATCAATATTCCACTGTTTGAAAAATTGGAGTGCTTTTCTGTTCATACAAGTTAATCTGTCATTCCTCAACCTTTTAGAGAAACTGCACAATATTTTCTACAGCTTTATATTCACTATAAGCTTAGTATCATACTAAGGCAAAAACATCATATTCCCAAAAGGATATAATTAAAACTTTATCAACCCACACAATCAGGTAGTCACACTCTAAGACGTGTACTGCCTGGAAGATTCGAGGAGACCTTCATTCTTTGAGGTGGCTTGTTAGATATGGAGCTTTGCTACAGGGATGCATCTAACTATTAAGAAGGAGAATTAGAAAGGATGACCAGATCCATGCATTGTGAAGTTTTAAGATTCAGACCTAGATAGTCATACAAGATCACTTGAAAAAAATTTTTAAAAGGCCAACACAAAACCAGAGGTGGATCAAAAGGAAATAAGAACGATGTATCAGGCATATCTGATACATCAGGCATATCTGGCTTTTTTTTTTAATTGGGATGTTGTTTTACAATGTTGTGTTAGTTTCTACTGTACAGTGAAATGGAGTTCCCTGTGCTA
The DNA here is from genome assembly GCF_000442215.2 of Lipotes vexillifer. Classification (NCBI taxonomy): domain Eukaryota; kingdom Metazoa; phylum Chordata; class Mammalia; order Artiodactyla; family Lipotidae; genus Lipotes; species Lipotes vexillifer. The sequence continues at coordinate 3,343,831 of NW_006785581.1, read as the reverse complement.
TACAGAAGGGTCTCATTAATTATTTATTTTATACATATTAGTGTATATATGTCAATCCCAATCTCCCAATTCATCCCAGTTCCTCTTTCCCCCTTTGGTGTCCATTTGTTTGTTCTCTATGTCTGTGTCTCTTTTTTGACAGTTAGATCTCAACACAGCCTTCACTGCAATTGGCTCTTCCAGAAATAAGCTACCTATACGTTGAGACCAGTTACTTCCTATTGCATCATTCTGTTATAGTTTTTCATACATCTTCCCATTTATTGTTTAATTGTATATCGCCTTCCAGTAGAATATTATCTCTACAAACACAGATTTCTTGTCTCTCTTGTTCCTTGTTTGTCTCTCTGGGCCTTAGGACAAGGTCTGGTATACAGTAGTCACTCAATAAATATTCCATGAAAGAATTAATAAACGGATTCTTAGCCAGGTGCTCTCACTTTCTCTGTGGAAGTTTTATACATACACCCTTATACACATGAATTATAATATGCAGTTTCCGGTATTATCTACAGTTGAGTGTCAACTGAAAATTCCATAAGGTTGTTCCAATACCAACTTATATCCCTTGGCTATATTGAGTCTACTAAAACCAGTCTATACATTTCAAAACTAATAACTTGACAATTCTGGTGAGAGCCAATGTTACAGGCAAAATTTGCCTCATGATTAGATGCTCTGAGACAGTTTGTGTTACAGCTGTTATTTATTGGATATTGGTAATGAATCAGGTCTTTGTATTGTCACCCTCGATCTATTTTCAGAACATATATTTATATAGAAAATAATAGTAACATTATAGGCCTTGGCTTAAGCCCTTGGAAAATTCTCTCCCAGGGATTTGCTTTTCCCATAACAGTAATTATTTTTCCTGCACAATGTTTCTGGCCCAAAAAATGAACATTCCATCTTACCAAGCATTGATTCTCCATTGTTGAGCTTGGGTGTACATAGCTTTCTCTGACCATCCATTTCCAGATTTCGTCCTTATTATTACTCATCTTTTTATTAAATTTCTAGTAGAATAGTTATGCTTTTCAAATTAACAGATGCTTTCAATAGGTGGATTTTATTTTTGATGGAGTGTTACTTTAGCAAGAGTGGGAGTATCATTTAATATTTGATGGTGGTAATTTTATAGTTCTGAAAGTCATCAATCTGAACATTGACTGCCATTTAAAGCAACTTAGATGCAGAGGGAAAGGATTTGTAGACTTCCATGAAAGGAATTTTTAAATTCATACCTCAGAAAAAGGGTAAATGACAGAAGGAATAGTTAATTTCTTAGAAAAATAGAGAGTAGGATAAAAATCTGATTAATTAAAATATGGTCACTTTCCAATCTAAACTATTGATATTTTTTATAAAACAAAATTATTTTAAAGATCTGTAGTAAATTTTGGAGAAAAAATTGTTCTTAACATTTATTCAGAGACATTCACATTATTAAAACATTTTAAATAATTCATAAACATCTTTAAAATTCATTTATAAGACAGACTATTATTCCCCTCATATTGTGGGACCTATGAGAATCAGAAGTGTTCATCTGAGTACTCTATCTAAAAACTACATATTGCCTGTGCAGGCTCACAGTAGGAAAGTGAGAGAGGTATCTATTATGTTTTGAGAGCTCAGAGCTTATAGAAATTTTTTAAGAGCTTAGTTTTGTAGCTGGATTAACCTGGCTTCAAATCCCGGTCCTGAAAATCAGATTTTGGGCAAGTTGTTTAACTCTGAGTTTCCTCATTTGTAAAATAAGAAAAACTATAATATCTACTTCATAAGGTGCTGTTAGGATTGAATGAGAAACTACTAGCACAGTAACTGAAACAGAATGAACTATCTCATGTTAACTATTATGACTGTTGGTTTTATCATTCCTTGAATCCAGAAAAAGTTGCTCCTAAACTACTCTGCCTTGTAAAAATCAATAATCAAAATCATTATGATGCATTATAAGATCTTTGGATGAGGGACTAAATATATGAACCTTAAGCTAACCTTAGCAGTTTAAGATTTATTGATTGGTACAAACTAGTGACCTATCAACTATCTCTCCCTACGAATTTGTTTTGTTTATCTTATACCTGTCCTGAGTCACTCACTTGTATTACCTACCAGCATTCTGTAGGCATGTAAGTTTTGACCCTGGGTGTATAAAGTAAAATACATGCACTTAAGAATGTAATATATGCTCTTAGAATATATATATATATATATATATATATATATATATACACACACACACACACACATATATACATATATGTAGGAGTGTACATATGTATATATATACATATATGTATATATATGTACTCTAAGAAACGCTAAGTCATGTGCATGTATTATTTTTATTTTTAAAAATGTCAACGTAAGTTATGTGGGCTTGGTAGGTCGTGGGATTACGTTTTTTTGTTTGTTTGTTTTTATTTTTCTGAGATAACAAAATTTTACAGGGAGTTCCCTGGTGGTCCAGTGGTTAGGACTCTGTTTTCACTGCCGATGGCCCAGGTTCAATCCCTGGTCGGGGAGCTAAAATCCCACAAGCCACTTGGCGCGGCCAGAAAAAGAAAAAAAGAAAACGTTTACAAACAGAAACACTTAAGAGATTTATTAAAGTGGTGTCTCTCTTCCTATCTCTTCCTATTTCATTCTCCTGGTCTCAAGTGCGTGGTCTAGTCATAAATTACGGGATGAAAAGTATGAAAACTTTTGTCTCCTATTATCTCAATTCCTTCATTGGTTTAACAAAATTCTGCTTATGAAATTGGAGATAAACAATGCTAATTGTACAACCATGTATTCATTCATGAAAGCCACAGCCAACTGTTAATTGCCATGGGTTTGCAGATACTAGTTTAGTTACAGTTTTGCACAGGAGAGGGTTTGTGAATGTTATAAACCTCATTCCACACGGGATGCATAACTCGCCCTTGGAAACTTTGTGTGCACAGATTGAGGGTGCTAGGGTTTCTTTGGTGGAATCTGGCTCAGTGATGGTGGCTGAGTCAAGAAAACACCCAGAAACTTGACCTAGTTTTCACTCATTTAACACAGAAACTATGGATGGAAATGCTTTGAAATATGTCTGCTAATCTATAAATTGCAACAAATCAACTTCAGAGGCCATCTGGAACAAACTTCCAGAGCACAATATCATCAAAGGTGAAGACATATATCATTTTAAGACATTTGACAAGAACAGATTTTCAATAGGGAAGAAACTTGAACTATATCTAATTAACTATCTAGTTTTAGCTTCTTTCAAAAGAATAGTATGATGGAGTGATAGACATTTCTTTGGTTTAAGGTACACTTCAATATGGGCTATAAATGAACTCAATATGGTTTCCTAAACTGCACCATAAAACATTTCAGTACCCTATGCTGTACAGGGATCTATTGGGAAGGTATTCATCTAATCAGAAAGGTAAAAGGATAACAGGCTTTTTTTACTTGTGAAAAAGTGAGCCAGGTAAATCGTTAAGCTGACATAAGAGCTCGCTGCTCTCACAGCATTAAATCTCTTGGGACTTCAATGGTTAAGACTTGTTGAATTTTTCTTTGTGCCCGGAAATGTGCTGAGTAATTAACATGTATCATCATATTTACTCCCCTTAAAAACCTGTGAAGAAGGTACTATTACTATCTTCATTTCAAACACACACACACACACAAACACACACTTGAGTTTCAGGAAAGTAAAGCAACTTATCATGAAGTAAGTGGCCAAGCTGGGATTTGAAGCTAGGAAGTCAAACTCCATAACATATGCCCTTAACTAGAAAGCTATTCCGATTTTAACAAATGTAGAGCATTTAGCTGAAGGACATATTACATAGTTTTACGGACTCTTTGAGGAGTCTGTTAATGTATAAGTAACCTTCTTAATTGATCTATACAGACCTCAAATTAGGACCACTGCAGGTGCCTTACCTGGGATTCCCAATTGTTTAACTGAAACAATCACCTTATTTTCTAAAAAGACTTTGATCATTCTAAAATGAATAAAAGGTAAAACCTTTGCATGTGGAGGGGCAGGCAATTAAGGAGAAATGTACACTGCTTTGAGTCATGGTAGGAGTTCTTTTAATAATTGCTGCCATTCATTTGTGCAGTATCCTAGACTAACTTTAAATCTTGTCATCATTACAAACCTACAATGGTAAACATTATTTTCCTGATGAGAAATTAAAGCTGAGAGAGGTTAATCAACTTGCACAGAGTCACACAGGACTCTGATAATTTGTCTCCTGTGGTTTTTCTCTGTACCATACTGACTACTTATGATCAATCAGGTAAAATTGAGTGATTAAAGAACTCTTAGGGCATCTCAGTTGTCTTTCCAGGAACTTTCAGCCTTTGAACATCCTAACCATGCAAGGAGTATGTGGAAAATTGATGTATGATCCATTCTAAGAGGATTATTGGTATGATCTAAAACTAATAAATAAGAAATAATTGAGACCAATAAATAAGCACAGAGTTCTTTCTGACCCATGCTGGAGAATCTCATGACCTTAAGGGATGGAAAAAGAATCACAAATCAAACATGCAAAAGCCCTGGCGTAATATATCCCCCTCCTTCATCTACTTTAATGTGCTCATAAAAGACACTCTGATTAAAATGATGGCTGGTGAGATATATGTTTCATGCAAATATGACTCAAGAAAGGCTGGGTAGTGAAAAGAATATGGATAGAATATGATGCTGAAAATTTAATCCACCTAATCAGTATAAAAAGAAAGAAGAACAGAGCTAAGAATCAAAGTGACTTAGAAGTATTAGCAGCAAGATCCAGCAGAAACCTGGTGAACATATTGTATTAATTGGAAATATTCTAAGATACTTAAGTATCGTTGACTAAGCCGTCAAAGATCTTTCAAGAAATGGAGGTTCTTCTGGCAGAAAGTACTAAGGAGCACAAAGACTGAGGTAAGAGACTATGGCTGGGATCAATTCCCCTCGTCTGTATTGGTTATCAATAACACATCACGTCACTAAGTACCTTAAAGCAATGATAATCATTTATTTACCTTGAAGTTTCTGTAGGTGGTATATTCAGGAGCACCTCAGTAAGTTCTGGCTAAGGGTCTGCTATGAGATTATAGTCAGATATCAGTTGGGGCTACAGAATTTGAAGGTTTAATAGTTGGAAGATTCACTTAAGGTGAATTATTTCAAGGTGGATTTATTGCCTGGCAAGTCAGTGCTGGCTGTTGGCAGGAAGCCTCAGTTTCTATCCTTGCAGGCATCTCCACAGGACTGCTTGAGTGCCCTCATTGCATGGCAGCAGAGCAAGAATTCCAAGAGACCAAGGCAGAAGCTGTCCTTTTTATGACTTAGCCTTGCAAGTCACTCACCACGACAACTACTGTATTCTACTGACCACACATACATGCCTTGATCCTTTATGAAAGAGAAATACATAAGGATGTGAATATGAGGAAGTGAGGATTATTGGAGGCTGTAGGAGGCTAGCTACCCTATTTTCCAACCTCCTCCCCACATCCTTGAAAAATGGCTTGTGAAATATTGCTGACTACCAATGTGAGAAAAGTTTGTGGATTTAAGCCAAGTTCAGAGTTACAAAAACGTAGTGTAGGGGCTTCCCTGGTGGCGCAGTGGTTGAGAGTCCGCCTGCCGATGCAGGGGACACAGGTTCACGCCCCGCTCCGGGAACATCCCACCTGCCGCGGAGCGGCTGGGCCCGTGAGCCATGGCCGCTGAGCCTGTGCGTCCAGAGCCTGTGCTCTGCAACGGGAGACGCCACAACAGTGAGAGGCCCGCATGCCGCAAAAAAAATAAATTAAAAATAAATAAATAAATAAATAACGTACTGTAAGAGATCTATAATTAGTTGCATATGTCTGATTTAAATATTCAGCAAATCTTATCATTATTTTATCCACATTGTATGTTATTTTTAATTAATACTTTTTATTATTAAGAAAGTTATCATGTTATTTCATTAAAAATATCTGAATAATATTTACCAGGAGTACCATTTATTAAGTTCTTAGCTATGTACCAGTCATATGCCAAAGCCGTAGAAGTATTACCTAATTTAAGTCTCACAGTAACAGTACATCTTCATTTTGCAAGTAAAGAAGCTGAAGCAAGAGAATTTAAGGAAGGTGTGCATGGCACTGGAGCTGAGATTTGAACTTATATTGATCTGAATCCAAAAATTGCTCCTATTAACAACTATGCTATTCTTCTGAGATCCTATAGCACTCTGTCACCAAACTTTGTGTCTTAATATTAGTAGCAGGAAAGGGGTAACAAAGTTAACATCAAAAGAGGGAGAGTTACAAGTTATAAGCAATAAATAGAGAGATCAAAGTATACTGGGGCATTGGAAAAAATGTAATGAAGCTAGAGAGAGTACAGCAACAGTGGAGGATATCAAGAAGGAAAATATGCTGTAGAGAAAAGCATGGTAAGTATGATGATCAGATCCACAGCCCCTTGAAACTTCCAGATAGAAAAAAGAGAAGATAGGAATACCTGGGCTGTATTAAGTGCTAAGGAGATAGTGAGGGTAAAGTGTGTAATAGGAAAGGTAGGCATGTACTTGGGATTCAGGCTGACCAAGGTTCAGATCTTGGCTGCACTACTACTAGTTTCTTGGTGATCTTAAACCAGTTACTTGAATTCTTTGAGCCTTAGTGTTCTAGTCATTAAAATGGGAATGATAATGATAATATCCACCTAACTCGGTAGATGTAAGAAAGAAAATACCATTATTAATGCACCTAGAAGAAGGCTTGGCACCTAAACATCCAATAAGATCAACATTTACTCTATTCCAGGAACTCTGCTAAGTACTTTATACACATTATTTTATTTAATCGTTAATACAAGTTTGTATTCTCCACTTTATAACATAAGATCTTGAGGGACATAAGGGGAGGTGCCTATAATGTCAGAACAATTTAAAGTTGAGCTTAGTTAACCTAAATGTAACAGCAGATACATTCTCCATAAGAACTCTTTCATTAGACATGAATATAAATATTCTTTTTTTTTTTAATTAAAGACTCAAATTTTCTCCTTTAGCATTCTGTAATTCCAAAATTATAGTATTTTATTTGCTCTTTTATGAATATTTAGTTAACCCACATTCCCTCTGTTTACCCCACTGAGTCATAAACTCTGTGAGGGCAGACACTTCTCTCCCTGATTCATTCTGGAATCCTCAGCACTTGATACAGTGCAGAGTGAGGCCTCAAATATTTATTTAATCAAATAAAAGGAGTTTAAAGGCTTATGCTGAAGAATAGACATAAATTAGTTTTGTTATTATAAAACAACACACATTTACTTGAGGTTTTATTATAATGAATTTTCTACATTATTTTATTCAGGTATCACTTCAACTTTAATCCAAGCTTATAAAATGGATTTGGGCTATTCTCCAGGGGAACATCAGGCAAAATTCAGGACATAAATAGTATCTTTCATAAATAAAATCAATTATTTTTCTTTTTAAAACTGGTATTCTTTTATTTAAAAACATTTTTCCAGCTCTACTGAGGTACACTTGACAAATAAAATTGGAAGATATTTAAAGTATACATTGTGAGGATTTGATATATGTATACAAGCCAATTGTGTTTTACCAGTCATAACAATGTGTTACATTCAGTGCAGAAATGGTGAGTATGAAAAATTGATCTATAAGCCTGATATATTTAAGCAGACAGTGCAGAAGATTGCTGTACATATTCTAGTCCTTGAATGCCTCCATAGACTAGACGAAAAAAAACGGATTATGGTTCTTGTTTCACTCTCAATAAACCCACCACGTTAGGCACTGTGACGGGGCATTGTGCTAAACCAAGGGATACAAAGATGAATACACAGGCGTTGCCTGCCCTCGGGGAACTTAAAATCTAGTGGGAGAGAAAGCACTACTGTAATTCAGGTTAGACCATAATAAGCAATATATTCAAATACTATGAGGCCTGTTAGGGGGCGCATCTTTTGAAATAAAGCATTGAAAGTAGCCTAGAGGATAACTAGGATTTTGAACATCAGAAAAGGGACAAGGAAAAAGCATATATTTTTATGTTTATTGATTGTTTTCTTATTTTACATAAAGTATTCCTTACTCAGTGCTGAGCAATTGACACAGAAAGTTGTGTCCAGGCTTTCAGCATTGAGAGGCCATGCATGTCTCCAAACCCTCAAAATAGGATGTGTCATTGTATCTTACTAGAACAGCACGTTTTAAGTTAATGTTGCAATATTTACTTTTAGTTACAGAAGAATTAGCCTGGTATATTAGCCTGTATTACAGTTTGGTTTTCAACAATCACTTTCTCAAGATTCACAGTGTAAATGGTATTTTTTAAAAAATACCATTTGTATTTCTGACTACAAAAGCAGTATATGCATTCGCTCATTACTCATTTTCTGAAGATTGACTATGTGGCTTCTACCAGAAGCAGCAAAGTAAACAAAACCACCAGGAGTGCTTACAGCAGAAAGGAGTGATAGCAGCAGAATAAGTATCTGGTTCATCAGTAAGAAAAGAGGGCATTCATGAGGTGGGGTATCAAGATAACCATGGACATCCTAGGTTATGCAGTGGGACAGACACCCTAGACATCATCTGAAAAGGAAGAATGGGAGGAAAGAAGGCAAAGGCCAAGGCTTTAGAATATTTTACTGATAAGAAAATGAGCTTAAATATTTTTTCTTTCCATCATTGGGACCCACATTTTTTTTTTTTTTTGGCGGTACGCAGGCCTCTCACTGCTGTGGCCTTTCCCGTTGTGGAGCACAGGCTCCGGACGTGCAGGCTCAGCGGCCATGGCTCATGGGCCCAGCCGCTCCACGGCATGCGGGATCTTCCCGGACCGGGGCACGAACCTGTGTCCCCTGCATCGGCAGGCGGACTCTCAACCACTGCGCCACCAGGGAAGCCCGGGACCCACATTTTTTAACTGAACACTTATTCTGGTATGGCCAGGATAAAGTGTTTTCCATATTGCTTTACTTGTTTCACTGTGCTTATACAGTACTACCCATCTTTTGCTGCCAATTATGTATTACATATTCAACAAATACTCATAGAACACCTACCATACATGAGTGCCATGGAAACACAGTGGTAATCAAGAAAAAGTGCCTCTTTCATGGAATTTACAGTTATTAAATTTACAAAGAGCGATATATTTCAAGTTTGAAATAATGCTTTTGACATGAGAGATTTCAAAGGAAAAATATGTTCAGTTATGCTGGGTCTTTCTAGAGATAGCAATGAGTGTAACTTTTATTTAAGTTTAATTCCATTAATCTGTAGAACTACTATGTAGAATTACTATGTAGAATTCTATGTACTATTCTACTATATAGAATTCTACTATGTAGAATTACTATGACTATTTTTACTAAGGTGATTTTTAAATTTCCTTTGTAAACCTTGTACATTAGTGTTGAACAATAACCAGCATCAAGGCTGCAAAGAACAAAAACTCTATTTGGGGTCTTAGGAACTGCAGTACAGGAGACACAGATTCAGGTAATATCAAAAGAGTATTCTGGGGAAGAGAAAGAATCAGGGGCTTATAAAGGCAAAAGCCATGAGGCTGTACTCTGACACAAGAAAGGAAATATTTGTCTTTAAGGGATGGCTGTCATGAATTTTTCTAAATAAGGGTCTGATATGTATCTTGAGATTCTGGAACATTTGGAAAATATTTTGGAGCCCATGTTAAGACAAGGAGTGTTTGAAGTTCATATTCCCTCCAGGCTGAGATGTGCATAAGTCATACTTCCTCAATGGCCTCGCAGCTCCTTTCCAGAGAGCTCTCCTAAAAATGCCCACTCCATTTTTATTTTCCTTTCACATTAGTTTTCATCTAATATGGTTAAGTAATGGCAAAATGATATTTAAAAAAATTTTTTTTTCTATCAGCCTCCTTCCTCCTGACAAACAAGTATTTAAGTTGGGATTTAAATGTAAACCTTAAACCCACTACTCAGCACGGAGGTATCTCTGATGTGCTTGCATTCATGTAAAGCTATAGGAAAGTAAGGCATGGAGAGTTATTATAATAAATGATTTGGTGATGAGAAAAAAGTGAAACAGCTGGGGCAAGATGAAGCCATGGACTCCAGGGAAAATCAAATTCATGTCCACACTAATGCTCTTATTAGCTGACTCAGAAAACAAATACAATTTATTAGATAAATTTGCTGCAGTGAAAGTGTTTTTTTTTTTTGAAGAATCACTGGTGTACCACTACTCAATATTATAACAATAAACAGAATAAAGATTTTTAATCATGTTGATTACTGAGTTTTTTCGTTAACTTCAAAAGCTGTTAAAAAAGAAGTGATTAACAACTGTTTCATTAGTATTGATGAAAAAGTGAAACCCAATATCTAAAAAAACCATGAGTTTCTTTTCTTTTTTTTTTTTTGGTGCAGGCTTTCAGCACATAATAATTTATAATGCATTTCCTTCTAATTAAACTTAACTAAAATTTCAGCTAAAGTAGGCATGGGTGCTCTATTGTTTTATTTAAATAATGACTGGACAGAAACCCAACTTTTCATTCAATGCAGAATGGAAAGCAGGTCTAGAAGGTTGCCATTGAGAGGAGCAATGACCTTTTTTTATTTAAATGGAAAATTCTAATTTGGTGACCTTGCTGTATGATGTGATATATTTTTTTATGTGTGCATGAGATTTTTATTTTTTCACAGGGAGGTGAGACCGTGTGCTGTGGGGTTTTCTCGGGAGGCCTATTCTCCTGGCTGGATGTGTATGACAGGTTTAGACATAAAATGGCTTTAAGCTTGTCAAAGAAAGGTTATTAAAAATGTCCCTGGCTTTCAGATTTCGTGCTCAGTAGGAGCCCAAATGCAATCCTATGGGGCTGTCTTTCTATTTAGTCATGTCATTTGGCTCTTTGCCTATAGCAAAAAATGAGACACCATCTGTTATTTCTCACTAATGGCTGTCGGTTCTGAGCTTGCCTGGCTCACTATGCTTTTTCTTTTCTCACCAGTGTCTGGACACAGCTTCGCTCACATGGCTCTATTGAGAAGTGTGCTTTCTCATCAAATGGGCTTAGAGATGTGGAAGCACTCACACACACTAAAACACTATTCCAGTCTAAGGTGTTGTCATTATTTTATTAGCACTGTGAAATCTATGTAATTTTTTGTGTTAGGGTGATGCAGATTATATGTGGAAACCTCTTTTTCGTTAACAATAGCTCATATTAATTGAAGGCTTATATGTTATCCCTTTAATTTTCCCAGAACCCTAGAGCTAGACATTATTCCCTCCATTTTATAGGTTAGAAAGTAAGACAAGTTTATGAAACTTGCTCAGTTCCACAACAATAAAGGGCAGAATTAGAATTCAATGGGTTCAAGCCTTCCTCCAGAGCTGTACCTCTCAACCACTGTACTCTTGCTTCTCCAGGTAGCATGCTGGGCTCTTTGGAGTTATCAACGGAAAACTGAACCTTAAAACCACTACAAATTGGAAACAAATTATTTTCCCTTGGGCCATTTTCTGTGTTTGCATTTATTTATGAGAGAAGAAACACCTTCTGTTTAGCTTCAGGAACCATTGTGGATTTTCAGCTTTGGCTTCACTAAAAATTCTCCTCAGTTTACAGATGGGGATTCAGAACCCAGAGAACACCTACAAGTCAGCCTGTTGTCGGGCTCTCATAAGCAGTACTCACTTGGAAAACATTGGCTGAAACACTACTTGTCATCAGGGCCGTGATGTTTTTTCCATTTCAAATCCTCAATAAGAGGCAGTGCTCTGGGGACTAACATTTGCTATATAGCAGCAGATAACTATTTTATCAGACTAAAAGCTGGGTAAATTTTTCAGCTAGATACATTTTGTCCTCCAAGGTACAAAGATTTTTGGCATGGTTTTAAAAACTTTATTGTGTATTGGTTTCAATAGAGGGAACTGCAAATATTGAAATATCTAAAAGAATAAACACCAATTTGATTCTTTTTGTAAATCCAAATCAAGATTAGTTCCTGAAGACTTGACTATGATTAATGTGAAGCTAAAAAAAATGGTTAACTACCTCATTGCGATGTCATTTCTGGCAATTTTTTAATGGACATTTAATGTTGAATTAGGCCAACTGTAAATTATTACAAAGTGTTCATTGTTACCCAGAATGCTCTATTTGTAGTATGTTAATAGAGATTGAGCAAAAGAAAGGTTCCATTATCAAATATGTTTGGGAAAATTATCTTGCAAATATATGGGCCTCTTCACTGGAAAAAAACAATAAAAGAACTTTGATCTTTAATATATTGATGTGCATTGTCATCTCCAACAGTATAAGATTCACAGTATTGTCTAAACCACGGAACCTTACTTTTTGAAGTTTTCACATGAGTATTTTCCCATTGAACATGCATTGGAAAATGCATATCAGACACCTCAACTCATATTGATGCTTTATCCTCTCCCCAGTTACAGCCTCTTCTAGCTCTCACTTCAGTTGTTGAAAGCTCCTGAGCTTCATTCATGTCTTATTTTCTCTCATTTCCCAAATCAATTCATTTCCAATTCCTATACATTTTACCTCCTAACAAACCCTTGGAAATTATCTCTCTTTCCATTTCCACCGTTCCTGCCTCTCTGCTCATGTCACTGTTGTGTCTTGTCTCCATACGCATATAATAGCTTCCCAACTGATTGCTCTGCTTTCCATCTCCATGTTATGGTCGGAAAAATCTTCCTAAAATATAAATTGGGTTTTGTAGATCAGTCAGTTTTTCCATGGCTTCACACGTTCTCCACAGTGAATGATAAAAGTCACCCTCCTCAGTATGGCTTTTAAAGTCTTCCGTGATCTGAAACAGACTTACATTTCTCACTCTTCATAGGCTTTAGCCCTTTTGGGCCTCTTGTGGTTTTGCAAATACAAGGTGACTTCTTTTCATGTTTGTGTGCTTTTCCTGTTTTATCTGCCTGGAGTGTCTGCTTGCCTGTCTACCCTACTCACCGATGAAATTATCACTCTTTCTGCAAGGCTGTGATTAAACTTATCTCTTTTGTTAAAACTCTCTGGCTTCTTCAGGAACAGTTATGCATTTGGCCTTCTATTGGTACAGGGTTTCTTAGACCTGGCTCTATGGTGCATTTCTCTGGGAAGAGGTCCATGGAGAATGTAGTAGTTGACTCTAAAGATGGCACCCAAATACCCCTGTCTCCTGGTGTTCATGCTCTTGTGTAGTCTTCTTCTACTATTTATCAAGGTTGATCTGTGTGACCAATAGAATACTGCATAAGTAATCGTGTGTCACTTCTGGTGCTAGGTCATAAGCAGCATCAAGACTTTCTCCTCTGTCTTTCCCAAGGATCTATTGTTCTGAAGACAGCCAACTGCCATGCTGTGATCAGTCCTACAAAGCGACTCATGAGGCTGAGAACTGAGTGTTTCTGCCATAGCTTATAGGGAACTCCCTGAGGCCTCCTTCCAGTAGCCACACAGTGTGAGCTACGTTGGAAACATATCCTCCAGCCCCAGTCAAGCTTTCAGCTGACAGCAGTCCCCAACAGATAGCTTGACTGCAACCTCATCAGAGACCCTGATCTAGAACCATCCAGCTAAGCCTCTTTCAGATTCTTGACCTTTAGTAATTGTGTGAGTTAATAAATGTCTGTTGTTTTAAGCTGCTAAGCATTCAGGCAAATATTTGTTCATAGCAACAATACAAACCATCATGTTCTCAAAAGAGTCCATGGCCCAAAAAGGATTAAGAAACTCTGACATGCACATTGTTCTAGCTACTATTAGCATTTGTCATTAGGTATCATTTAATTTTTGTGTGTTTACCAGGTTCTTCTTACTGTAAGCTACCTGAAAACAACAAAATTGCATTTATCATTATATCTTCAGTACCTACCTCATAGTTGGAAATATAATAGACAGTTTTTAAATAGATTTGCTTAATTAAATGAAAGTTTGACTTTCATGTAGAGCTTAAAGCAAATGCCGACTTTTAGGAAAGATTCAAGTCACTGGAAGGCCATCTTAAGGGCTTTTGATGCTATGGCATGTTTGCTGGGAAGGGCTAGGGAATTCCAAGGTATCTGAGACCTTTAAAGGAGTTCTCTCAGTAAAAGAGATGAACAAAAACGTGTATATGTAGATGAAAAATGTTGGCATGGAAAAGGACTACAGCACTTTTCCTTGTCTCTAAACAGAATTTGAACCTATGTCTTCTATGATGTTAGAGTCAGGGGAAAATAAATCTCCCAGTCATTTTGAGCTGATTGGATGAACGATGAATAAAGACATTATAAACCAGGTATGTCCTCAGGCTAGTCCATGTGTGTGTGTGTGTGTGTGTGTGTGTGTGTGTGTGTATTTGTCTACTTTAGATATGTGTGGCTAGGAGGCAATTAGAAAATGTTATGTCTCTATAAAACCCGACATCTGACTTGAAGGAATTTTTCTGGGATTCTATAAAAGGCACACAGGGCTCTTGCATGGGATTAACTAAAGCACATATGCACAAAAAGAGAAGATACTTTATAATTCTCAATAACCACTGATTAAGATATTTCATATCAACTTTATTATTATAAAAAAAACCCACTCTTTTTCCCTATAATAAAGAAAATTACTTCTTTGTATTCCTTGTTGTTTTTGCAAGAGACAGAACTCTTTTATACACTTGAGTATAATGGCTGAGTTATAATAATGGCTGAGTAAACAGTCTAGCAAGAGTAGATATGCCCTATACCATGCACAAAGAAAATTCTAGAAATTCCAGATAATTGAAAAATATAAAATCAAAAGGAATTAGGAGAAAAGAACGGACTTATCAAAACAGAGCTGCCTTACAAACACTTTATGTCCACCTATATTTTTTATTCAACAGTTGAATCAAAGTTTACAATTTTATAGGGAAAAATTGATGCTGCCTGGTTGTTCTCTTGTTTTCTTATCACACTTCAGCTGCAAGCAGGTTACCGACACTGGTCTCATACAACCACCAAGAATGAGTCAGTGTTTTCCACATTTTTATATCCTTTGGGGAGGAAACAAGCAAAGAAGAAAACAACTTTCCTAAAGTGTAAATGCTGTATTCCCAGGACTGTACAACTCTAGTCAGAAATGAGATTGCTGAAAGTCTTTCAATTGCCTGATCAGAAAGGAATCTCTAAGACTTTACTTTGTCCTTGGGGAATTTTTAATGGCATCTTTTCACCAGACATTTGCCCGAGTGGACTAGCTTGCTTTTTGTTGCTATTGTTTGTTTATATTTAATGGAAAGAAATTGATTCACAAAACCTTATTGAGATGGACTTAAATATTCAACAGGCCCGACGCCATTTTATCATCTCTAAGAAGTTCTAAACAAGTTGTGATCTAGCTTACATTTAAACAGGTCGGGAGGCAGAAGCTCACTGCTTTTGCAGTATTGACTCAAGAAGTTCTTTCTTATTTTAAATTAAAATATTTTCCTACAGCCTTTACCTGGTGGAACTGTAACAGGCTAGTCCCCCTTCCATAGGACAGGTTATCTGGAAAACCCTCACCCTACCCAACTCCACCCCATTCTCATCCCACCACTGTAATCTGCTCCGTTAGACTAAATATGCAACTTCCTTGGCTCAGCTTTTCTTTCAGTTCCTTAATGAGCTCCTCTTTCATGTTTCAAGAGCTTAGTGCACACCCTTTGCCAAGCTTGGAATGTTTCCCCTTCCTTCACCCAGCTAACTGTTAACTCACCCTTTAGAGCTCAGCCCAACTGTCACTTCCTTAGAGAAGCAGTCTGGTGCACTGCCTATAGAGTCCCAGTTATACTCTACTACAAGCACACTGTACATGTCTTTCATTGCTCTCACATGGCCAGTAATTTTATATCTGCCTAACTACAAGATAAATGTCTTTGTCCCCTAGCAGACTCTACGCCCTACAGGGCAGAAGATTCTGGATCCTCAATACTGGTACATCTGCTTCAATAAATATTTGCTGAATGGATGAAAGAATTCCTCAGATGTCTTGGGGTTGATCATTTGAACAACCAAAGAGCTTTTCTTTTTAAAGGAAGAGAGTTTCCCAGGATTGTTTTGGCCAGCAGAGCATAGCATGGGTCTGTCACCTCCTTTAGACATCAGGATGATTTTAATGTAACCCATGTTCTCATTAGCATCGTGATAGCCACAGCACCCTGCATCATCCTGGTGACACATGGGGAATTGTTTTCCTCCAGTGGTGCTATTATATCTTCACCTTTACTCCTCTCCCCATTTTCTAAATCCAAGCATAGGAACCAACCAAGTCAGACTGCAACCAGAATCAGCAACAGTCTTGTCTTGTGCATATGAGCAATGTTCTCCAAATTGTTCAAGAGCGAGGGGAAGTTAATTTTAGTCACCCCACCCCCACAGGGTTTGGTCAGCATCTTAACTTGGACTACTAGATTTCTAACTACTTAAAGGCAGGTCCCTAGTTCTATAGAACGTTTGAATACTAGGCAGGCTAACTCTCAGAAGCTATGGAGAGACAACCTAGTTAACAGTTCTAAAAATTGGCCCAATCCAGGACAAAAAAACCCCCACAATGTAATGTCCATAGGGGCATCTAAGTCCTACATACTTTTTGTACTAAATTTCCTGCCTGGGTGGAAGCACCTAAAATTCTAAGTGGGAGGTAAATAAAAGATACAAGGGCACAAGAACCCAGCAGAATTGCTGGGGCCACAGAATTCCAGTTCAAACAAGGATGATGATTATTGTGACCATATAACTAAATTTGAGAACAAAGTGTGTGTGGGAGATTATTTAGATTGATGTCAAGACAATAATATAGCCTAGGTAAACTAAGATGTATGATCGTTCTAGTGATGGCTTAATTCTCAGTCCAATCACTTCTGACACTGTCTGTTTCCTGCTTAATTTTTCTGATCTGTGAAAAGAGAGCTAATAATATTTTCCTTATGAACAATGCCTAACACACTACTTGACTCAGTGTGGATGCTCAGTTGTAATCATTGTTAGTCATTCTCCCCACCTTCCTCTGAATCTCCTCAGTGCTGACTCGGAAATTGAGAGATTGCTCCTGGAAATGGGGTAGAGAAGGCACCAGCAGACACTGCAGAGTGTCGGTAGAGAGACAGAGAGAAAACTAGGTCTTCCAGGTCAAAGAGATTTTTTTTAGCCTGGGTGTTTGTGGGCTGGGGTGTTGAC
Organism: Lipotes vexillifer; assembly: GCF_000442215.2. Taxonomy (NCBI): domain Eukaryota; kingdom Metazoa; phylum Chordata; class Mammalia; order Artiodactyla; family Lipotidae; genus Lipotes; species Lipotes vexillifer. Next base: position 3,326,615 of record NW_006785581.1, on the reverse strand, counting down.
TTTCCAATTTCCATCCAATTGTACAACACAAGAAATTGTCATTCGCCTACTCAATGCCCAGGACTAATCAGAGAGGCTTCAAGTGTTGCAGTAATCCTTAGGGGGAGGTATTTTTAACAACTAACACTAGAAGTCTAAAATAACTATTGTTGCAGCTGTTTGATTTATAAGCCAAGTATTCAGGGAAAACTGCATAGGAAAAGGAGAAGAGAAGAAGGAATGATTGGTCCATAGATTTAGAAGCCCAGGCGCCATCCCAGTGGAATGCTCCCAGGCCGTAACACTCAATTCTCCCCAAATCACACTTCATTTTCTTGGTTCATGTATTCAGAATTTTCATTGTTCTTTATTCTCTCTGAATACTTTTTCCAAACATCAGAGTTTTGAAGGCAGGTTTCCAGGGAAGGGAAAGAAAACACAAAATGGACAGTGGCTGATTCTTTTTATTTTTTTTTCTTTGAAAGTTTTCAGATGGATTGCCAACTTAAAAAAACAGTGACATGCACAGGATGCAGAAATCAGATGACTATATGAGTCAACCGGCAACAAAAACTAGCTGTGAGAAATGGGATTGTTAGCATCTTCCCAGGGGAAGTCAGAGAATAAGGGAAGTTTCCAGGACTTGCTTCCAACTCTTTCTCACTCATTATTCATAAGATAAAGCTGATACTAAGGTCCTGTGAGGGTGGAGAGTGTCGGTGATCAAGGCAACTGAATTCACAGGTTCACTGTTCCTCTGGAGGAAAGTGGATGGATTTCTACCTGAGCTTTGGGGAATTGGGAGGGGAGAGAAAACAGTGGAAAACTGCCTGTCTGCTCTCCTCTGTCCCTTGTGGTGAGAAGTGGAATAACATGACGATTAAGAGTGAACTTGAGCTGAGCTGCTGGGTTCCAATCTCTGCTTTTCCCCTAATTAGCTGTGTGATGTTAAGGATATTATTTCATCTCTTCACACCTCACTTTTCTTATACATAAAGTGGGAGTAATTCAACCTCAGAGGATTTTTTTGAGGATTAAATGACTTAATACATGTGAAGTTCTTAGGACAGGTCTGGCTCAAAGTAAATACTCTATGAATATGATCTGCTAATATTATTATTTTTGTTATTATTTATCTTTCTCCTTATCCTCACTTCAGATGCATCAAGAGTCCATACACTTTCTCATTGGGTCTAACGTGTCCTACCATTGATTAACCCATCCCACAGGCAAGCACATGTCTTATTACCTCTATGTGCCCTCTGTTTAGCACAGTGTCTGAGATATAACATTTTATAAATGTTCGTTGAACTGAACAACTGTACATCCATGTGTACAATGTAGAAAAAATACACCACTTGGGATCCCAGTCTGGCAGGATCTTAGGTTTACTTAAGATATATAAATGAAAAAAAAAAAATTCAATACAGTGCTTAACTCTGACAACAAGAGATACACTGTGACGTTTTTATTTTACCCTATTTATTTCTCTTATGCCCTGTTCTAGTTTAGTGGGGTTGATTTTATAACTACAATAGGCAGTTTTTAAGCACCCTCCCCCATCCCTGGCATGTTGATTTGCCTATATTGAGTTTCATGGTTCTGATTTTTGGAAATGCAAAGCTTAATCTACATTCAAATGCTTATATGTGGTATCTAAAAAAATGGTACAAATAAACTTACCTACAAAACAGAAACAGAGTCACAGATGTAGAAGACAAACTTAGAGTTACCAAGGGAGAAAAGCCGGGCAGAGAGAAACTGGGAGATTGGGATTGACATATACCCAGTACTATATATAAAATAGATAACTAATAAGGACCTACTTTATGGCATGGGGAACTCTACTCAATACTCTGTAATGGCTTATATGGGAAAAGAATCTAAAAAAGAGTGGATATATATATGTATAACTGATTCACTTTGCTGTACGCCTGAAACTAACATAACATTGTAAATCAACTAAACTCTAATAAAAATTGTTTAAAAAATCTTTTGGTTCAGAAAGATATTAACTTTTCTGGTGAGCTGGAGTGCAAGGAGTTCAATAGAAGCGAGGTTACAAGGGAGATTTACAGCACCCCCCGCCCCCCGCCCAGAACAGTCTAGCATGGTGGAAGCATTCTGGCTTAATGGGCTGTTACTTGAACTCTGCCTCCCTACCCAAAAAAGAGGTTAAAACACATTGAGATTAATGGAAGAACCTCAGTAACTTCCACTTAAAAATTCTCAATCTCTGGGAGGTGGTATTAAAATTATCTTGGGGGTTGAAGTCATTACATTTCTGAAATCATGAATTTGAGTGTTAGTACAAGTTTATATTAAAGTTCTATATAGGTAGATCTCTTACTGCCTTCTCCCTTCGAACCAAAGATTTTATCCATAAATCTGGTAAATGGGTATCTGGAGCCCTGCACGATGATGTCATTGTACCAGAGCCTTTCCTCAGGTTAGTCTTGGAGGTTGGGTTTTGAGGGGTAAGTAGATTAAGGGGTAGGTGATCAAATGCAGCAAAAGAGGATTTTGAGTTGGGTGATCTAGTCTGGATTATGTGAAGAAGGAGAAATTCATTAATAGGTAGAGAGCACATCAGAATGAACCATTCATCCATAAAATCCAGACATATGCTAAGAGCCTGCCTTTCCATCTGTACCTCATGGATTTGGTTTTAATATGGTGTTCCATTCTGAAATTTGCTCAAATCAGCAGTTCAAAAATGATTCACAAAGGAAAAGCTTGCATGAAGAGTTCTTGTTTATGTTTTATTAATAGCATTTGTCAACACTCCCATAAAAATGAAAAAAGCCCCCTTTCAACATAACAATCTCTTGTTGCTCAGGTTGCTTTTGTGATTGTTGTTGTGGTTTTTATTTTAGGTGCTTGAGATTTTTTAAAATTTGAACGCAGTTTTAATAGAATTCATCATTTTTGTCTGCTGACTAAATCCTACCAGGAGGCATCATCTGGCAATTGTCCCCCGTGCCTCTCTAATTGCTTAATTAACATTCAAATCCAAGGTTTAAGGAAAGGGTTGGTATTATTATAAGTTATGAGGTGGTCAGTTGCCGCCATGACACCTTTGAAGCTGTCATATAATATCTATAAAGAGATTCAATGGGAGATGGGTCTAGCTTGAGGTAAAATGAAAAATCACAAGTTTTTTAAAAAACTTTGCAAGTAATAACTTATAGAATAGTATTCATCTTCTAGAAAAACTATATCCAACCATGAAATGTATAATTTGGTACTCTTTATTCAATCAAAAAATGAATAGTTCTTTAAAAATATCCATAGATTTTTAAATTATTTTATTTTGTTTTAGGCAATATTTACACAAAATGGTTAGGTGCCAGTGTATTTAATTTTATTTACAAATTTAAGAGAATTTAATAAACAAGGCAACTTGAAAAAATATGGTACAAGAGGATTTAGTGATGCATATTTACGGTATATGCCCTATAAATGTGTACAACTTTTTTGATCTAGTAAAATATTTTGTCAGAAAAATATTATCTCCTAAACATAATTTCAGTTACTTCTACCTCCTATAGAAATAATTTAATCTGTAATATAACCTTTTAAATTTTGCAACTGAAAATCAGAGACAACAGCTTAAAGCATTGTTTACACAAACTCAAATCAGAAAAAAAAGTTTTATTGGAGAAATACAAATCAGTCAAGATCAAGATTACAATGGATAGATGGATAAAGAGCACAAAACATAATTCACAAAGGTGTAAATATTAAACAAGGCTGTGTAAATAACCTTAAACAAATTTGTTTATTATATTTTATATTTTCATTGTAAAGAAATGAAAATTTAAAAACAGAGCAAAGTTCTTTACATCCATTAACTTAACAATTAAAAGTAGAAATATTTAAGGCTACAGAACTGTGGAAAAATTTGTACACTCATCATTGGTCACACAGTAAATTGATATAACACATTTAAAAAATAATTCATCAATATCTATCAAGACCATAAAGCATTTTGTATAATTTAGCTGACATCTTGTATTTGATCATTTTTCCAATGAAATTTTTCAAAGGCACTAAAATACTAGATGCACAAACATGTTTTTTTGGTATTTTGGTATTATCCATTATTACAAAGAAATTAGAGACAATATTAACATCAGAAAATGGGGGAAAGTCAGTGGTACCAATTGTCAGCCAAGAAATATAATAATTAATAATAGCTTTAATTAATAATATTTAAAAATAATATTAGGTGAATAGTGAAAAATGAAATTACCTTTGTGCCAACTATAAGAAAAATCTGCATATGACAAAAGAGCACAGAGGTATAAAAATGGTTGCTGTGCTGGCGTAGTGGAATTAGAGGTGGTATTCAGGAGACAGCTTACTATACTATAAGAGAAGGAAACATCTCGGCTGGGCTAGTATTTGCAAAATATACTTTTTAATAAAATTATATAGCTTCTCTGAGTCTCAGTTTTCTCTTTTGCAAATGAGGTTATACCTGCTTCATAAAGTTGTCAGTGTTCAGTGACATAAAGCATGTACAGTGTTTAATGGAGTCTCCAAAACCAAAAACTGTTATCGTGCTATTCATGTCAGTCCTGGTATCAAACAATATGTGAAAGAAGCTAAATAACAGCACTCATGAATCATTAAAGGAGCTTCTCCTTTACTTTAAATGTTGTGGTTGAACACTAGCATGAGTACAGTAATAGCAAAAGCTCTGGAAGATGGAAACAGACACAAACTCAAACTTGTTCAAGCCTGAGAGATGGTAGTTAATATTATATCCCTTTCTGTGCTAAACTAAGAGAGGCTAAGAATCTTACTGAAAGTAACACAACTAGTAATAGTCATTAGAGTGAACATTACTGAAAGCTTATTATATGTAATGAACTGTCAAATCACTTTAGAGCTGTTTAGTCAAGTAATACTCAGAAAACCTCTGTGCTGTAAATACTGTTATTATTCTAACTTTTAAGAAGAGGAACTGAGACAAATAGGAAGTAAATACCTTAATGTAAGTAAGTAAGGTTTTACCACTAGTCAGTTAGCAGAAGCAGGATTTAAATCAAACCGCTTATTCCAGACCATATACTTTAATCACAGAGAGCTGACATTCGAACAGGAGTCTGTCTGAACCATGGCACATTTCTTGATAGTTACAAAAATAATGCTATTTTTGAATAAAAGGCAATTTTTAAAGTGGGTTGTTTATGAAGACCAAGAAAGATGTTTGATTTGCAAGATTTCTTTCTGCTTGGGATGTGGAATGTGTAGAAAGATGCTTCATTACCTTAAGAGAGGAAAGTTACAAGCATCTCCCAGGTAAAATGACTTCCACTGGGCTGCAGGTTTATCATAAAGATTATCCAATTTTGTAAAGATTAACTATGGAATTGAATAACCAAAATTAAAAGTAAGAACAGGGCTTCCCTGGTGGCGCAGTGGTTGAGAGTCCGCCTGCCAATGCAGGGGACACGGGTTCGTGCCCTGGTCCGGGAAGATCCCACATGCCGCGGAGCGGCTGGGCCCGTGAGCCATGGCCACTGAGCCTGCGCGGCCGGAGCCTGTGCTCCGCAACGCGAGAGGCCACAACAGTGAGAGGCCCGTGTATCGCAAAGAAAAGAAAAAGTAAGAACAAACCAACTGGTATAATAACCTGTGATCCACCGGTCAGAATGGCTACCATCAAAAAATCTACAAATAATAAATGCTGGAGAGGGTGTGGAGAAAAGGGAACACTCTTGCACTGTTGGTGGGAATGTAAATTGATACAGCCACTATGGAGAACAGTATGGAGATTCCTTAAGAAACTAAAAATAGAACTACCATACGACCCAGCAATCCCACTATTGGGCATATACCCTGAGAAAATCATAATTCAAAAAGAGTCATGTACCACAATGTTCATTGCAGCTCTATTTACAATAGCCAGGACATGGAAGCAACCTAAGTGTCCATCAACAGATGAATGGATAAAGAAGATGTGGCACGTATATACAGTGGAATATTACTCAGCCCTAAAAAGAAACGAAACTGAGTTATTTTTAGTGAGGTGGATGGACCTAGAGTCTGCCATACAGAGTGAAGTAAGTCAGAAAGAGGAAAACAAATACCATATGCCTAACACATACATATGGAATCTAAAAAAACCAAAAGGTCATGAAGAACTTAGGGTCAAGATGGGAATAAAGACGCAGACCTACTAGAAAATGGACTTGAGGATATGGGGAGGGGGAAGGGTAAGCTGGGACAAAGTGAGAGAGTGGCATGGACATATATACACTACCAAACGTAAACTAGATAACTAGTGGGAAGCAGCTGCATAGCACAGGGAGATCAGCTCGGTGCTTTGTGACCACCTGGAGGGGTGGGATAGGGAGGGTGGGAGGGAGGGAGACGCAAGAGGGAAAAGATATGGGGATATATGTATATATATAACTGATTCACTTTGTTATAAAGCAGAAACTAACACACCATTGTAAAGCAATTATACTCCAATAAAGGTGTTAAAAAAATAATAACCTGTGTTCATGGATCTTCCAGTCTGCAGGGAGACAGATGATAAACACATAAACAACATGTGAGGAGGTGATAGTACTCTGACCAAAACCAAAACTCACTCACAGTGGTTCTTAACCTATTTTTGTTCACTGATGCTGTTAAAAATGTTTGAAAGCTATGGAATTTCTTGAAGAAAAATAAACATTTGTACCACACTTACAATTTTGCATACAATTGCAAAGGATTGACAGTCCCCTGTCTAGAACCCCTCTGAGGGGTCCCTATATCCCATGATAAGAACCAGAGGCAGAGGGATGGCAAGTGCTGGGCAGTGACAAGTTAGATAAAGTGCCTATCACAAGGAAGGTCTCCGACGAAATAGTATTTTAGTGAAAACTGAAGGAGGTGAGAGAGGGAGCTGTATAGATATTGAGAGAAAAGTTTTCCAGGGAAAGGAAACAGCAAATGTAAATATCCTGGCATGGGAATTTGTATGGCTTTTGTTGAAAATCCCATACATGATAATAGTATCAATCATTATTTAATAATTGTTTGGCTAGCATCTCCTGAGTACTAGGAACTAGGTGTGCATAGATATAAAATAGTCCTCCGCATTGATGGATTCAAAATGAAGAATTGAAAACATATAAATTTAAATTTATGTATTATAAACACCCCAAATCTCAGTGACTAAAAACCACAATTATTTACTATTATAGTTAATGGGTCAGTGGTTATGTTGGGAGTTGGATTCAGGTTGGCTGATCTTGACTGGCTTGTTCATGCTCTTGTTAGTTGGCTGGGGGCCTTACCTTAGACTGAGCTTGACTTGGGCACCTGTAGTGGGGGAGCTTTGCTTCTCATATCTCTCATATTTGTTCTGGGACCAGTCAGTATGTTCTTTTCATTGTCTTGGAAGAAATTCAAGAGGGAAGCCCAGTAGCTTTTTCAAGCCTCCAGGGCCTGAGACACACCCCTAAGAGCAAATACTGCCTTAAATTTTGCACCCTAGGTACTTCACTCAAACACCTCAATCCTGGCCTGTCATCCTTTACTTGTACATCCCATTAGCCAAAGCTAGTCATATGGCCAAGCCTGAGGGACTTACGCTCTTTCCACACTGGGAGAACCCGATGAAGTTGACTAAGTAAAGGGTATGGATAGAGGGAGGGTGGAGAATTGGAACTATTTAAACAATCCATTATTTCACCACAATAAATACATAATCCAGTGGTTTTCAAACCATGATATACATTCCATTGGTGATATGAGAAATGATTTTTGATTGTGTTTGAAACAAAACCCATTGTTTTTATGTTAACAGTATATATTTATTTTTCATGTGCTGAATAAAACAAGCACCTCAGGCTTTTGATTTGATTTTACAAGTATTGAATAAGATGAAGTTAAATTAAGTAAAAGTAGTGAGTCAATATATGCAAATTATATAGTTATAATGGCATAAGTGTATGGGTCTATAGGAAAAAAACTCAAGAGAGATATAAGTGAATGAAGTTTGGAAAACATTGCTGGTTGGAATATGAACCAACCAAGTGCTTGGGAACAAGGAGTAGGGGAGAAAAGGAAGGTTCCATGGAGGGGGTAACATTAGAGTAGCACCTTGAACAAGCTGGAATTTATAAGGCAACAAAGGGATGGAAGCATAGTCCAGATGGAGAAAGCAGTATATACAATGGTCCAAAGAGGTAAAGGTACATGATAAATAGTATAATAATGCATCCCATTCATTGGATATCCAATGGGCCAGGCCCGAAGCTAGATTCCCTTTGCACAGTATCTGTAATCCCCTGGATGATTAGAGAGCCTCAACTCTTTTCCTTATACCACACACAGGGTCAACACCATAGCAAATAACTGTTGGCTAAAAGATTGACTAATAAACTCTTTCAGAAAATGTATATTCTATTATAAATCCAAAACCCAAGGCTCTCAAAATCAAGTCTCATTTTCAATATTCTTACTTCTTGGAGGAGCAATTTTATCTTTTTTTAAGGCTGCCTCGATTTGTTTTTCAGGGTGAGCTCTCTGATTCCCAAATGGGTGACTTTACCCAGGGCTATGAGAGTTGAATATACACAGACAAAACAAGCCCAGATTCACAATCTGAAAGAAATATTTATAAACTAAGATACTGGAAACTGTATTCAGAAAAAAATAAATGGAAACTCTTCCTTTAAAATCTGAGCCTGAAGAACAGCTACCATCTGCCTCTCTTGGCCCAGGAGCCTGTGTTTGAATCATGCTGCTGATTTCCCTCGTAAAAATCAGTCAAAACAAGGCTTTCAAGGCAACTGCTCTTTTAAGTACAGTTTTATTCAGTGCGACTGTGCTGTATGTTTCATGCATTATTTACCGTCCTTAAACTGCCCCCTTTCCAGCGTTCACCATAGAAGTAAATCATATCACCTGTTATCCAACGGCTCAGGGCAAAAACCTTAGAATCACCCTTGACACTTCTTTCTTTCATGCTCCCCATACAATCCATCAGGAAATACTGTAACTCAACCTAAAAATTTTATCCCAAATCCTATCCCTTCTATCTGTACTGTTGCACCTTTTTTCTCAAGGCACCATCACCTCTCACCCACATTAGAGTAAGAGCTATCTTACAGCTCCTTCTATATGTGGTCACCTTAAATAAAACTGCAGCCTCCATCATTCTCTATCCTGCTTTCTTTTTCTTCACAACACTGAATTTATGTTCACACATTACATATTATTAGTCTATTCATTGTTGCTCTCTCTCACTAAAATACAAGTTCCATGAAGGTAGATGTGTGTTTGCTTTGCTCATGGTTTTCTTTATTTTCTGTTTCTAGAAGAATGCCAGGGACATAATAGATGCTCAATAAAATATTTGTTAAGTAAGTAACTGGATAAATTCAAATATTTCTCCCAAAGCTGCATCATGATACTTCCAAAAGCCCGATGCCTTTAAATAAAAACAAAACCAAAAACAAACAAATAAACAAAAATCCTTCAGCCCGTAGAGCCTTATTATCTCTGCCAAACACTTCCTATCTGTTGTTTCATTTGAGTCTCTGTATGATGGTTCTATTTGATAAATAAGACACCTGGGACCTACAGATGATCCGTTACTTGCTTCAGGCCATGTGGTAAGTTGGTTACAGAGCATCCGTCTCAGTTCTCCAGATTCCTAAACCTGGGGTCTTTCCGCTGGACCACATATAGATGGGTTTTGCCTCCATTTCTGCTTTGATCACACATACACACTCACACACACTTTTAATGTAGTAAAGTGATATGGACACTGAGTTTTCTGAGTCAATATTCCCTTCCCTCTTAGGGTATCCCAAGTGAGAATATCATGCTATTTCCTAGGAAGGAAGGAAGGAACTAAGTGTGAAATCAGCTCTTCTTGGCATGGCATCTGGTTTTCAAGGAGACAACAGCTCTGAATAGGTCCAAACTCCCTCCTATCTAGCTTTTGGGACTGAGCCAGGGACTTCAGAGTGTGCAGACCTATGAATATTACCAATCATTATGCTAAGTCTCTAAAACAGCAGATCAGAATGTTCATGAATTTGCTCACTCATCAGATATTTCCAAATGCCCATTATACACTAGGCACTGAGATGGGTGTTCTGGCAGTGGCAGGGATGATCAGGCACAGCTGAATCTTCCAGAAATTTACAATTGATGGAGATACAAATTATCAGAAAAGGATTAACAGTGAGAAGGAAGTACAAGAGGCTCCCAAGGAAGCTTTGGAGAGCCAAGAAATGAATAATCAGAGACCTGAGAATTAGGACTTCTTACAGGGAGTAAAAGCCAGGGGTATGATGAGAAGGTAGGACACAACTACAAAAACATCTAGAATGAACACTTATCAATGTATGTGCAAATACATAATTTATATTTATGTCCATTTTTGTTTTATTCACATGTACATACTCTTATCTCTGACAGCTTCAATTGAAAAATACTTTTTTAAAAGAAACACTTCTTATTGTACTATGAGAAGATAACAATGAACTCCACTCCTGTTAAAAGTAAAATGATCATTGGGGTACATGTGTCTTTTTGCACTATGGTTTTCTCAGGGTAGATGCCCAGTAGTGGGATTGCTGGGTCATATGGTAGTTCTATTTTTAGTTTTTTAAGGAACCTCCATACTGTTCTACATAGTGGCTGTATCAATTTACATTCCCACCAACAGTGCAAGAGGGTTCCCTTTTACACTCTAATAAAAAATAAATAAAATAAAATAAAGTGATCATAAACCTTCAGCAACACACATTATATTTCTATTTAAACTGAGGTGTTCTACTATTAGAGAAACGCAGTTAACTTTTTCCAGGTATTTTCCAGGTGGAGAGGGGCAAGGTTCTTACGTGAGTTCCACCTTTTACATGAAACATTCCCTTAGTCATGTTTTGAAATCCATGATTGGTGGTACATTTTCAAAAATAACAATGACTACTGCTAATGCTAGTGCACCTCCAGATCTTCTAGCCTATCTCCTTTGACCACTAGAGTGCACCACAATATTTATTACCAGCATGGAGAGCCTAGGGACTGTGGTTCAACTATAGATTCTCATCTTTTCTTTCTCTCTGACAATTCTATCACATAAACATTTACATGTCTCTGAGAGATCATGCAGTCTAGGACCACTGGCCGATAGAAAAAAAAATCCAGTTGTTTGAACCGGACGAGCATTATGACTTCATTCAGTGGCCAACAATTGTAAAGAATCGCTCTTTTTGGTGTGTATATTTTGAATTATAAGTTTGTACTGGAAGTGGAAAAGGGAGTCTGTTTGGCAAATGTAATAGAACAGCTTGAAATACACACAATCGTGGTATGAGATTTGGCAAAAGATCTTTTTTTTTTTTTTTTGGGGTACGCGGGCCTCCCACTGCTGTGGCCTCTCCCGTTGCGGAGCACAGGCTCCGGATGCGCAGGCTCAGCGGCCATGGCTCACGGGCCCAGCCGCTCCGCTGCATGTGGGATCTTCCCGGACCGGGGCACGAACCCGCGTCCCCTGAATCGGCAGGCGGACTCTCAACCACTGCGCCACCAGGGAAGCCCAAAAGATCTTTTTAACGTGTGAGTGAGCCAGTGGTGTTCAACGAATTCCTAGAACATTCTAGGGAATATACAATTTTAAAAATCCAAACTATTATCATGATATTTTGGTGGTATTCCATCTACAAACATTATCTTAGTACGTAGTACATACTGACACTGGATGGGCTAGATTTTAAGGTGGATCTCATATAGAAAATGGTAGAGGTTATTGATTTGGCATTCTGATTGAAGGCTACAAAATACTGTGCTTCCAAAAGTATTTCTCCTGTAATAATTTTCCTGCTAATGTTTGTCTTCACCTTAAAATTCATTATTAGAAAGTCGTTATCTTTGAGTAAAGTATTATTTTCATGATACTTTAATTAAGAAGGAAAATTCACCCTCAAAATTTAACCCATTGAGCTACTGATGATGATGATGACAATGATGATGATGCTAGCAGCTAAGATTTATTTAGGGTTAATATAAGTAGAAATTTTTCTAAATTCTTTACATGTATTAACTAATTTATATAAGATAGTTGCTAGCATTGTTATCATAGCTTTATAGGTGACAATTCTGAAATCAGATAGGTTAAATAACTAGCCCTAGGCTGCATAGCTAGGAAATTGAAAAGCCAGATGAACTCAGGCAGTCTGGATGCAAAACCATGTTTTTAACTGCTATTTTATGTGATAGCAATCACCAAATTTGTATCTCTAGTCCATATACTTCCTCTAAGTTGCAGACATGTATATATACCTAACTTGACATTTCCATTTGGATGTCTCAAAGACATCTCAATGATAATGTGTCTAAAATTGATCCCTTTATTTATACAACCATTCCCCAGAAGTCACACATGGATACACCCCAAAACAAATATTCCATCTTCTTTACAACTCTGTAACTCTCTCAGTTCAGTTAAAGTTACCACTATGAGGCATGACCATTAGAAGTATGCCCAACTCTTTCGGGTATCTCACTCCCTGTATCCAAAATACCTGCGGGTTCTATTAGTTTTACATCCAAAATGTATTCCAGATTTGTCCACTCTCCCCAACTTAATCCAAGTCACCAGCATCACTCACTGCAGTAGCATCTATCTGGTGTCTGTGCCTCTTCACCCCATCTCTCCATCATTTCTACATGGAAATCATTATGAACTCTTATAAACCTAAGATCAAAATGTTGTGCCCCTTTGTAAAAACTTTCAATGTTTTACCATTGGATTTACATACATATTCTTTATTATGACAAAAATGTTCTGCTTTCTCTCTTTCTAGTATTCTCTTTGGACTCTCCAATCCCTTGCTCACAGTGTTCAAGTTAGAGTCTTCTGCAGATCCCAGAGCATGCTAAGTTCATACTGACACAGGACGTCTGTGTGCATTTTTTTTTTTTTTTTTTTGCAGTACGTAGGCCTCTCACTGTTGTGGCCTCTCCCGTTGCGGAGCACAGGCTCCGGACACGGAGGCTCAGCGGCCATGGCTCACGGACCCAGCCGCTCCGAGGCATGTGCGATCTTCCCAGACCGGGGCACGAACCCGTGTCCCCTGCATCGGCAGGCGGACTCTCAACCACTGCGCCACCAGGGAAGCCCTGTGTGCATTTCCCACCCTGGTATGTTTGATTTCCTAGCTCCTTGCATGATTGGCTCTTTCTTATTCTTCAGGTCTTACCTTAAGCATTGCCTTCTTTTAGTTGTCTTCCTTACCCAAACTATCTAAAGTAGTCTGCATCCATTATCCTCTATCCTAGCACTCTGTTTCTATACCTCATAGTACTAATCACAATCTATAACCATTTTGTTACTATTTGTGTACATATTTATTTTATTTCTCCCATGTCAATGTACATTTCATGAGGCCAGGGAACTTATATCTCTTATTCTCCATTAAATCACCAGTACCTAACCAATTAATAAATTACTGATGAATATTCTATCTATAAGGAACACATCTAAAGATTAAGGACATGAAAAGGCTAAAATTCAAAGTTTAGTACAAGATATACTAAGCAAAGACAAAACGAAAGAGTTAAGTAACTGTTAACAACAGAAAACACACACATACACAGGCTGGATTTAAAGGATATGACCTGATTAAAGGATAATTAATAAATGAAGGAAAAGCCTTTGATAAAAATTGAATGCTCATTTATGATAAAGACTGCTCTAGCAAACTAGTAATATAAGGCAATTTCTTAATCTGACTAAAGGCATCTTCAATACATTTTCAGCAAACATTATTTTTAATAATAAAAAGTTAGAAGCTTTCTTTTGAAATTCACATACAAAACAAATTTGCCCACTATCACTGCTCTAGACAGTGTGGTAATAAATTTTTTTAAATAGAAATATTAAAATTTGGAAAGAAAATTCTTGTCAATCGTCACAAATAATATGAATGTTTACTTCATAAGTAAGTCAGAAGATCCTGCATTGAACAATTAATACTCATAAGAGTTTAGGAAGCTGTTTGTCTAAGATTAATATATCAAGTTCAATTGCATTTCTATACAAAGAATGTGGACAGTTCCTTAGAGCTTGTTTTAATGTGATTTGACCTATTAAAATGCCATCTTTTTCCCTTTTTACACAACTGACTGAAAACCAAAAGGCTATTTGAGTCCTCATGCTGTTCTCATCTAAGTCAAAGGAAAAGGTTTTGTATTATAGTCATTAATTTTTGTAAAGAAAAGAACTAATACAAAGGAGAATAATTATATTTCCTAAAGATGAATATATTCTGCAGAAAGAAAATGAGAGCCTAGTGCCATTATTTAATTCCCCTGTTTCTCCTTACTTTACAAATAACCAAGATTTGAAATATTAATACTTTCCATGATCATAAAACTTGCATAAGAACATATCAAGACAGGAAGACTAAGTGCAGGAAATACACAGACTAAGTCTCTGAAACACACAGGCACAATTTTGTTTTGAAATTTCCCAACACAAATCTTTTTCTCAGCTTTTCAACCTGAAATTATTCTGGGGGAACATTTTTAGATGATTTTGAAAATACAATCATTCATGCATTTTTAGATACAACACCAAAGGCACAATCCAAGGAAGAAATAGTTGATAAGCTGGACTTCATTAAAATTAAAGACTTTTGCTCAATGAAAGACATTGTCAAGAGAATGAGAAGATGAGCTACAGACTGGGAGAAAATGCTAGCAAAAAACGTATATGATAAAAGATTGTTATCTCAAATGTACCAAGAACTCTTAAAATTCAACAATAAGAAAACAAACCACCTGATTAAAAAATGGGCCAAAGACCTTAACAGACACTTTATGAAATATGGTATACAGATGACCAATAAATACATGAAAAGATGTTTCACACCATACGTCATCAGAGAAATACAAATTAAACAACAATGAGATACCAATACGTATCTATTAAAATGGCCAAAATCCGGAACACTAACCACATCAAATGTTTGCGAGGATGTGAAGCAACAGGAACACTCACTCATTGCCAGTGGGAATGCAAAATGGTACAGCCATTTTTTAAGATAGTTTGGTGTTTTTTTAAAAAAAAAACTAAACATACTCTTACCATATGATCCATATGATCATATGATACTTACCATATGCTACTCTTTGGTATTTATCCAAAGGAATTGAACAGTTATGTTCACAAAAATCTGCATATATATATATATATATATATATATATATATATATATACACACACACACATAGAAAAATGGGTAGCAGGGGTAAAAACGGGTAATAGCAAAAGATGAACATAGAAATGTAGGCAGAATAATGGTTTCAGAAGGTTTGCATGTCATGGTAATTCATCCAGAGAGTAAATTATTATGTAGATCCACTGAAAGATTTTAAGTTGGAGAAAGACAAAATGAGATGTTTATTTGGAAATTCAGGCAGAAAGTGAAAATTCAGGAAGAAGGTAGTAAAGCTGGTCTGGGGACACAGTTAAGTCAGTTCAGAAGCTTTTGTGGGTTGAATTTTGTGCCCCCAAAAGATATGTTGAAGTCCTAACCCCTGGTACTTGTGAATGTGACCTTATTTGGTAATAAGGTCTTTGCAGATAAAATCAAGATAGAACGAGGTCACACTGGATTAGTTTGCACTCTAATCCAATGACTGGTGTCCTTATAAAATGAAGCAAATTTATACACAGCCATGCAAAGGAAAAACACCATGTTACTACATAGGCAGAGAGTGGAGTGATTGTTTACAAGTCCAAGGAATGCCAAGATTGGGGCAACCACCAGAAGTTAGGAAAAGGTAAGGAAAAGTCATCCCCTAGAGCTTTTAGAGAGATCAAAGCCCAGCCAACACGTTGATTTCAGACTTCTAACTGTGAGCAAATAAATTTTCATTGCTTAAGCCATCCAGTCTGTGGTATTTGTTATGGCCTCTTTAGCAAGCTGGTATACAAAGTGATAGAGAGAATAAAAAGGAATGAAGCCTTGGAATAAAACTGTGGCTATGGAGATGGAGAACAGTGCACAGGTTTGAGATTTAGTAACAAGATCGAACTGACAGAATGTGGTGAGTCACTCAGTGTGCTAAGAAGGAGAGTGAAGGAAAGGAATTATCCCTGATGAACCCACAGATTCTGATTTTGGGTTGCTAGTGGTGTTTTTCCCTGAGAGAGGGAGGAGGAAAATACATAAGGAGGAAAGAGGGAGATACAGACCCCACTGGTAAGCCTGCTGTGAGTCTGAGGTGCTGTGTCTGGATGGAGATGCAGGTCTGGAGGTGGAAAGAGAGATCAGGTCTAGAATTACAGCTGTTAAGGTCATTATTCTATAGAAAGTCCTTGGAATCATGGGAGATAACAGGGTCACTTGGAGAGAAAGGAAAGGAGAATTAAGGATCTGAGGAACAATGACACCTATGGAACAGACTGAGGGAGAGGAAACCCTGAAGGTGGTAGCAGAGTGATGGGAGAATTATGAGTGGGCCATGGAAAGAGAGAGAAACCATCAGATCTGGCAATCGAGAAACCTCTGGCAGAAGCCAGAACATTTTCATTTGAGTGACAGTGGCAAAAGTAGACTCCAAAGATAGGTTGTGGGGTACACGAGAGAAAAGGAGCGATACATGCAAGTGACTCAAGAAGGGAAACAGGATGAGGTTTTGGCATCTAAGAAATTTTTAGCATCAAGGGATGATTTTTTTTTTTTAAGGTTGGAGACAGCTAAGTACATTTAAATGGTGTTTGAAAGCAGTCAGCAGAGAAGAAAAGGAAGATAACCAGTAGGGAAATATACTTGAAGAAGTGGCTAAGTTTCGAAACCAAGAACATGGTTGAAGAAATTTGCCTTCCAGAGAAGGAGCAACAACTAGTCCATTGGCAGAGCAAAAATGGAAGTATGAATGGGAGGTGGGGGAGTGTTGTCAGGGAAATATGAATAAATTGGTGGATGAGGTTGCAGGAAACTGAGAGTTTCTATTTTAGTTGTGAAATAACAGGGCATGCGATGTATCATAGGTGATGTATAAAGTGAGGGGGAGGATAGAGAAGCAGGAAGTTTAAGGAGAGCTGAGAAGGTTTAAATAGCTACTGTGATGAAAGGGATGGAGTGCTGCCTAGGGGCAGATAGAAAGTGATCAGGGCTGTGTGAGGGATTGTTTGCAGCTCCCAAACTCCTCCACTGCATAAAACTTTTTCTCCAGTAGTGCTCAGAGGTTTAGGACTAGATGCTGAGAAAGCAGCCTGTCCTGGGAATTTAATCAATTTAAGTTAATACTTCAAGTATTTATTAAGTACCTAGTTAGTGCC
>NW_006785581.1:3288428-3309309 GCF_000442215.2 Lipotes vexillifer | reverse complement strand
GAAAGAGATAGGGATTGGGGTACAAAGAACAATGAGGCATGGTCCCAACTCTAAGTACTTTATGATCCCTGAACTATTTAATATGTATCCAGAAGATTAAGTGAAGCACACATAAAACTTTAGAAAATACAAGGATGCAATAAAGGAACAGATGTACAACTATGAGGGTTCAAAGAATACTTCAAAGAAGAGGTGTTGAGAGCCAACTATATGACAACCTCTCAGCCAGGAGTTTTGAATATGTAACTTAATCCTTAGAACAAGTCTGTGTGTTTGGTATTAATATCCCCTTTCTCTGATGAGGAAACATGCTCAGAGAGGAACATAATTTAGGGGGATAAGGAAATTCTTCATGGGCTAGTTGGTATTTAGAACAGTCTTTGGAAGCTGAGTGCGATTTTGCCAGATGAAGATGAGGGACTGGCAATATCAATCCCCGGGTGTATTTGGGGAAAGGCAAATTATTCTTTTTGATTGAATTATAGGAATGAGCGATGAGACTATTTGGGTCTTGGGTACTAACCAAAGAGTTTGGTCTTTTATTTTGCAGGCACTGAGAAAGGATGGAAACCTTTTGAACAGAGATTGACATCTTCAGAACGGCAGTGGCCTTAGGCAACACAGACTGAAAAAAGGAGAGCTCGGGCATGGCAGACCAGTGGAGAAGACCATACAGATCTTCCTCGACTTATGATGGCGTAATGTCCCCATAAACCCATTATAAGCTGAAAATATTTTTAAGTCAAAATGCATTTAATACACCTTACATACTGAACATCACAGCTTAGCCTAGCCTACCTTAAAAGTGCTCAGAACACTTACATTAGCCTACAGTCAGGAAAAGTCATCTAACACAAAACCTATCTTACAATAAAGTGTTGAATATCTCATGGAATTGATTAAATACTGTACTGAAAGTGAAAAACAGAATGGTTGAATGGGTACAGAATGGTGATAAGTGTATCAGTTGTTTGCCCTGGTGACCCTGTGGCTGACCGGGAGCTGTGGCTCGCTGCCACTGCTCAGCATCACGAGAGTGTATTACTGCATATTGCTAGCCTGGAAAAAGATAAAATTCAAAGCATGGTTTCTATTGAATGCATTTCACTTTCGCATCATCATGGGAAAAATCATAAGTGGAACCATCAAGTCAGGAACGGTCTGTACAGATATCTGAGAGGGTGGCATGGAGAAATGAGACTAGGGTGCTCATCCTTGCTCCCTATCTGTCTAATTCTGTGGTTTGGAAATGCCACTTAGCCTCTTTTAGTCTCAATTTCTCATCACAAAATAGAAGAGATTGGAAAAGTCTGTGTGTTTGGTATTAATATCCCCTTTCTCTGATGAGGAAACATGCTCAGAGAGGAACATAATTTAGGGGGATAAGGAAATTCTTCATGGGCTAGTTGGTATTTAGAACAGTCTTTGGAAGCTGAGTGCGATTTTGCCAGATGAAGATGAGGGACTGGCAATATCAATCCCCGGGTGTATTTGGGGAAAGGCAAATTATTCTTTTTGATTGAATTATAGGAATGAGCGATGAGACTATTTGGGTCTTGGGTACTAACCAAAGAGTTTGGTCTTTTATTTTGCAGGCACTGAGAAAGGATGGAAACCTTTTGAACAGAGATTGACATCTTCAGAACGGCAGTGGCCTTAGGCAACACAGACTGAAAAAAGGAGAGCTCGGGCATGGCAGACCAGTGGAGAAGACCATACAGATCTTCCTCGACTTATGATGGCGTAATGTCCCCATAAACCCATTATAAGCTGAAAATATTTTTAAGTCAAAATGCATTTAATACACCTTACATACTGAACATCACAGCTTAGCCTAGCCTACCTTAAAAGTGCTCAGAACACTTACATTAGCCTACAGTCAGGAAAAGTCATCTAACACAAAACCTATCTTACAATAAAGTGTTGAATATCTCATGGAATTGATTAAATACTGTACTGAAAGTGAAAAACAGAATGGTTGAATGGGTACAGAATGGTGATAAGTGTATCAGTTGTTTGCCCTGGTGACCCTGTGGCTGACCGGGAGCTGTGGCTCGCTGCCACTGCTCAGCATCACGAGAGTGTATTACTGCATATTGCTAGCCTGGAAAAAGATAAAATTCAAAGCATGGTTTCTATTGAATGCATTTCACTTTCGCATCATCATGGGAAAAATCATAAGTGGAACCATCAAGTCAGGAACGGTCTGTACAGATATCTGAGAGGGTGGCATGGAGAAATGAGACTAGGGTGCTCATCCTTGCTCCCTATCTGTCTAATTCTGTGGTTTGGAAATGCCACTTAGCCTCTTTTAGTCTCAATTTCTCATCACAAAATAGAAGAGATTGGAAAGAATAACCTCAAAGGATCCTTCTGAAGAATATAGTTTTATGATTCTGAGGTCCTACGCAGGAATGGTGGCAGTGAGAGAGGGAAGTATGGGGTAAAGAGGAGAGAATTTACTTAGGGACTTTTGACACTTCTAGCACAATATAAATATAAATAATTTTACACTTTACCTCCATATATAACCTGCAACTCAGTTTGGTAGGTTGATTATCAGGTCTTCTCCTGCATCACAAACATGCACAGACACATATACACAGGCAGCCTCTCCGGCTCAGAAGATGAGATAAAACACTTACTGTTCATCCCTCCTCTGGTGTAGTTTCTACTCATCCTTTCACAACCAGAGGCATCCTCTTTTTTTTAGGAAGTATACTTGTACTCAAGATATTCAAAGATCAACTCACGATTTCAGTATCTTTGGCCCCTCATCAATAAATTGAGTCGTCTTCCAGTATTCCACCTGGGAACTGACTAACATCCACCCAGGTGCTCAAGTCATCATGACTGTCTCCTTCTCCCTCCTGCTTCCATAGCCAATCACCCGTCTCAGAGATTCTGTCTCTGCAAATATTTCCATTCAATCTTTCCCTCTTACACCCCCTAGCGGAGGTTCTCCTCAGTTTCCGTTTGGATCATTACAATTGCCACCTAATTCATTTCTGGTTTTCCATTACAACTCATTCTCTTTGGGCTGAAAAACTTATTTCTGATCATTTTACTTTTATGCTTCAAACAGTTCAAATATTTGAATTAGAAGTTCACTCACACTTCACAATGTTATGTATATTTGCATGTATATCCACTCTCTTCTTCATTCTTTCCAAAAATTACTTTTAAATAGCCTTCATATATAGATATATATATGCATACAAACATATGTATATATATGTGTGTATACACACACATGCATATATATGTACACACACATGCTAAGAGATGGGTAGCAGTTACTTTGAGGTAATACTCTCTAGTAAGGGCCTGGAGTGCAGATAATCTAGGATTCTGATTAAGAGCAATTTCATATATTTCTAATCACCCTGGAACAGGGTAAGCTTTATCCATAAGGAGGAAACTTGAGGATCCCACCTAGCACATTTGGCTATTTTGCCAACATGCTTCTAAACAGAGGTTGCTCAAAAATGCCTAGGAGTGAGGCCCAAATTTTCCTTAGGAAACAGATTTAGCTCCACATAAATAAATGGGTAGCCAAGGCTTAATGTTGTTACCCATTTATTAAATATGACTGGAAATTTTTTGAAACAGGTGTTACTAATCACCATAGTGATTGCATTTCTTCCTGGCAATCTCTCTGAGGTAAATTAATTGTGAAATGTACTTTCTTGGTAACTGAGAGATTTGAACTGGTGCATCAAATTGTTAAAGGTAAGCCAATTAAATATTGGGAGACTTCTGCCATAAAAAATTTTAGTTTTAGAAACTTGAATCTTTCTTTCTGAAAATAGAGTGTGTGACCCATTGCTTTCTAAGGCAACCCTTAGTATGAAGCTTCATGCTATTGTCATAGAGAAAAATAGTTATCTTTCTGTTCTCAGTGGCAGAATGGTATGCATCTATTTAATCCAGAAATACCAAGCCTTTAATATACAAGTTCAAAAGGAGA
The DNA here is from genome assembly GCF_000442215.2 of Lipotes vexillifer. Lineage (NCBI taxonomy): Eukaryota > Metazoa > Chordata > Mammalia > Artiodactyla > Lipotidae > Lipotes > Lipotes vexillifer. The sequence goes on along the minus strand of NW_006785581.1, from coordinate 3,305,339 downwards.
ATAGGGAAGAAAACACAACCCCAGTTTTTCTATTGCTTAAAATTTTCATCAAGAACTTTGACTCTGTGGTATTAGGGTACATCTGTAAATTAGGGTTAACAGTGAATTTATACAACTAATTCCATGTACAAAGTCTCCATGGGCTTTTGTCTGTATTAATATGAACAGATAAAACAGTATAAAATACCTAATAAAAGCAACTATTTTAAAAAAGTTTTACTCAGGTATTTAGCATAAATATAGGCTGAGTGTAAATGCAGTGGTTGCTTTGATCGTATCTTGAGAAATGTACCAAATTAAACACTTATCTTGAGTAACGTGAATTCAGTTCAGTAACCCATATATTCCAGGTTATCCAGGGTCAAAACTTTGCACAGTATTTAACTCTCTCACACCTTATTTACGTAGCTTCTACAAATTCTATTTATTCTTTTTTTCCTAAAATGTCTTTGTCTTGGGATGGCAAAGTATGCTTTCTGAAGGCATATGCTCTTAGTTTTAGATTTGGGTCTGCCAATTCCCTACTGTGGTCTTAGGCAAGTTACTTAAACTCACTAAATTTCACTTTTATATTTTGTAAAAATTAAAATAGCCACAATACCTATTTCATGAATTTATTAGGAGGATTCCATAAGATAATGCATGTCGAAAATTTAGTGCAGAGCCTCACAGATAATAAGTGCTTGCTATATGTGAGCTGAATAAATGAGTAAATTAATGAGTGATTAAGAAAAGTCAAACAGATTCCATTTTCTTCTCTTTGACATCTGTGATCTGCACCAACCCTTATTAAAATAGCAAAAGAAAGGAAAAATCATAAAAGTTATAATGAATAATGTGTCCCGTGCACTACTGTGGAAAGTCACTAAGGACAAACTGTGCATGAAGAATTCAATAGTTCTCTTTTCACTAAGTGACACATTTATTGAATAAATGGTCATTTAATATCATTTTTGTGTTCTTCAAAAAATGTTGGCTATAGTGCTTAATAATACTACTTTAAACAAGCTATAAAGACATGTTTAATAGTCCCCAAGTCAAAGCAAGGTCCACAAATGACAAAGATAAATTTTAAAAACTTGGAACATTGATTTTACAAATTTAATGATTGTTTTCAAATGGCAATGATGATAGAATTCACTCAATATTTACTGATTACCATTAATGATAAATGTTTTTCAATATCTTTAAAGTATCCTACATAATTTATTTCATTAAATCCTCATAATAGTCCTTCAAAATGGGCATTATAATCCTTCAACAGTTGGATAAATTACAACAGATACATAGACCAGAATTTTCTTTTCCTTTTTTAAAAGTGAAATATAATTGACTTATAACTATATTAGTTTCAGGCGTACAACATAGTGATTCAATATTTTTACACATTACAAAATAATCACCATGGTAAGTCTAGTTGTCATCTGTCACCACACAAAGTTATTACAGTATTATTGACTATATTCCCTATGCTGTACATTATATTCTTGTGACTTATTATTTTATAACTGGAAGTTTGTACCCCCTAATTCCTTTCCCCACATCCCCTTACCCTACTTCTCTCTGACTGAGTCTGTTTCAGTTTTGTTATGTTTGTTCATGTGTTTTGCTTTTTTGGATTCCACATATAAGTGAAATCATACAGTATTTGTCGTTCTCTGTCTGACTTATTCCAGTTAGCATTATAACCTCTCAGGGACCAGAATTTTCTTGACTGCAATGTTATGATTATTCTGCTATACTTTAGTCTGTAGTGTATATGTTGTTGTAGAACCTATTTTTATTATTATACTGAATTAGACATTTGATTTTTATTTTGAATTTTATTTTATTTTATTTTTTATACAGCAGGTTTTATTAGTCATCCATTTTATACACATCAGTGTATACATGTCAATCCCAATCTCCCAATTCATCACACCAGCATTCCCACCCCCCACCGCTTTCCCCCCTTGGTGTCCATACGTTTGTTCTCTACATCTGTGTCTCAATTTCTGCCCTGCAAACCGGTTCATCTGTACCATTTTTCTAGGTTCCACATATATGCGTTAATATACGATATTTGTTTTTCACTTTCTGACTTACCTCACTCTGTATGACAGTCTCTAGATCCATCCACGTCTCTACAAATGACCCAGTTTCGCTCCTTTTTATGGGTGAGTAATATTCCATTGTTTTTATGTACCACATCTGCTTTACCCATTCGTCTGTCGATGGGCATTTAGGTTGCTTCCATGACCGGGCTATTGTAAGTAGTGCTGCAATGAACACTGGGGGGCATGTGTATTTTTGAATTATGGTTTTCTCTGGGTATATGCCCAGTAGTGGGATTGCTGTGTCATATGGTAATTCTATTTTTAGTTTTATAAGGAACTCCATACTGTTCTCCATAGTGGCTGTATCAATTTATATTCCCACCAACAGTGCAAGAGGGTTCCCATTCCTCCACACCCTCTCCAGCATTTGTTGTTTGTAGATTTTCTGATGATGCCCATTCTAACTGGTGTGATACCTCATTGTAGTTTTGATTTGCATTTCTCTAATAATTAGTGATGTTGAGCGGCTTTTCATGTGCTTCTTGGCCATCTGTATGTCTTCTTCGGAGAAATGTCTATTTAGGTCTTCTGCCCATTTTTGGATTGGGTTTTTTGTTTATTTAATATTGAGCTGCATGAGCTGTTTATATATTTTGGAGATTAATCCTTTGTCCATTGATTTGTTTGCGAATATTTTCTCCATTTTGAGGGCTGTCTTTTCATCCTGTTTATGGTTTCCTTTGCTGTGCAATAGCTTTTAAGTTTCGTTAGGTCCCATTTGTTTATTTTTGTTTTTATTTCCATTACTCTAGGATGTGGATCAAAAAAGACCTTGCTGTGATTTATGTCAAAGAGTGTTCTTCCTATGTTTTCCTCTAAGAGTTTTATAGTGTCTAGTCTTACATTTAGATTTCTAATCCATTTTGAGTTTGCTTTTGTGTATGGTGTTAGGGAGTGTTCTAATTTCACTTTTTACACGTAGCTGTCCAGTTTTCCTAGCACCACTATTGAAGAGACTTTTTTCTCCATTGTATATCCTTGCCTCCTTTGTCATATTAGTTGACCATAGATGCGTGGGTTTATCTCTGGGCTTTCTATCTTGTTCCATTGATCTATGTTTCTGTTTTTGTGCCAGTACCATATTGTCTTGATTACTATAGCTTTGTAGTATAATCTGAAGTCAGGGAGTCTGACTCCTCCAGCTCCGTTTTTTTCCCTCAAGACTGCTTTGGCTATTCGGAGTCTTCTGTGTCTCCACACAAATTTTAAAATTTTTTGTTCTAGTTCTGTAAAAAATGCCATTGGTAATTTAATAGGAATTTCATTGAATCTGTAGATTGCTTTGGGTAGTATAGTCACTTTCATAATATTGATTCTTCCAATTCAAGAACATGGTATATCTCTCCATCTGTTGGTATCATCTTTCATTTCTTTCATCAGTGTCTTATAGTTTTCTGCATACAGGTCTTTTGTCTCTCTAGGTAGGTTTATACCTAGGTATTTTATTCTTTTGGTTGCAATGGTAAATGGGAGTGATTCCTTAATTTCTCTTTCAGTTTTTTCATCCTTAGTGTATAGGAATGCAAGACATTTCTGTGCATTAATTTTGTATCCTGCAACATTACCAAATTCATTGATTAGCTCTAGTAGTTTTCTGGTGGCATTTTTAGGATTCTCTATGTATGGTATCATGTCATCTGCAAACAGTGACAGTTTTACTTCTTCCTTTCCAATTTGTATTCCTTTTTCTTCTCTGATTGCCATGGCTAGGACTTCCAAAACTATGTTGAATAATAGTGGTGAGAGTGGACATGCTTGTCTTGTTCCTGATCTTAGAGGAAATGTTTTCAGTTTTTCACCATTGAGAATGATGTTTGCTGTGGGTTTGTTGTATATGGCCTTTATTATGTTGAGGTAGGTTCCCTCTATGCCCACTTTCTGGAGAGTTTTTATCATAAATGGGTGTTGAATTCTGTCAAAAGCTTTTTCTGCATCTATTGGGATGATCATATGGTTTTTCTTCTTCAATTTGTTAATATGGTGTATCATATTGATTGATTTGTGTATATTGAAGAATCCTTGCCTCCCTGGGATAAATCCGAATTGATCATGATGCATGATCCATTTAATGTGTTGTTGGATTCTGTTTGCTAGTATTTTGTTGAGGAGTTTTGAATATTCATCAGTAGTATTGGTCTGTAATTTTCTTATTTTTTTTAGTATCTTTGTCTGGTTTTGGTACCAGAGTGATGGCCTCATAGAATGAATTTGGGAGTGTTCCTTCCTCTGCAATTTTTTGGAAGAGTTTGAGAAGGATGGGTGTTAGCTCTTCTCTAAATGTTTGATAGAATTCACCTGTGAAGCCATCTGGTCCTGGACTTTGGTTTATTGGAAGATTTTTAATCAGTTTCAATTTCATTACTTGTGATTGGTCTGTTCATATTTTCTATGTTCATATTTTCTATTTCTTCCTGGTTCAGTCTTGGACGGTTATACCTTTCTAAGAATTTGTCCATTTCTTCCAGGTTGTCCATTTTATTGGCATAGAATTGCTTTTAGTAGTCTCTTAGGATTCTTTCTATTTCTGAGGAGTCTGTTGTAACTTCTCCTTTTTCATCTAATTTTAATGATTTGAGTCCTCTCCCTCTTTTTCCTTGATGAGTCTGGCTAATGGTTTATCAATTTTGTTTATCATCTCAAAGAACGAGACTTTAGTTTTATTGATCTTTGCTATTGTTTTCTTTGTTTCTATTTCATTTATTTCTGCTCTGATCTTTATGATTTCTCTCCTTCTGCTAACTTTGTATTTTGTTTGTTCTTCTTTCTCTAGTTCCTTTAGGTGTAAGGTTAGATTGTTTACTTGAGATTTTTCTTGTTTCTTGAGGTAGGATTGTATTGCTATAAACATCTCTCTTAGAACTGGTTTTGCCGCATCCCATAGGTTTTGGATCATTGTGTTTTCATTGCCATTGTGTCTAGGTATTTTTTGATTTCCTCAGTGATCTCTTGGTTATTTAGTAACGTATTGTTTAGCTGCTATGTGTTTGTGTTTTTTATGTGTTTTTCCCTGTAGTTCATTTCTAATCTCATAGCATTGTGGTCAGAAAAGATGCTTGATATGCTTTCAATTTTATTAAATTTACTGAGGCTTGATTTGTGACCCAGGATGTGATCTATCCTGGAGAAAGTTCTGTGTGCACTTGAGAAGAACGTGTAATCTGCTCTTTTTGGATGGAATGTCCTATAAATATCAATTAAATCTATTTGGTCTATTGTGTCATTTAAAGCTTGTGTTTCCTTATTAATTTTCTGTTTGGATGATCTGTCCATTGGTGTAAGTGAGGTGTTAAAGTCCCCCACTATTATTGTGTCACTGTCTATTTCCTCTTTTATAGCTGTTAGCAGTTGCCTTGTGTATTGAGGTGCTCCTATGTTGGGTACATATATATTTATAATTGTTATATCTTCTTCTTGGATTGACCCCTTGATCATTATGTAGTGTCCTTCCTTGTCTCTTGTAATATTCTTTATTTTAAAGCCTAGTTTATCTGATATGAGTATTGCTACTCCAGCTTTCTTTTGACTTCCATTTGCATGGAATATCTTTGTCCATCCCCTCACTTTCAGTCTGTATGTGTCCCTACGTCTGAAGTGGGTTTTTTGTAGACAACATATATATGGGTCTTGTTTTTGTATCCATTCAGCAAGCCTGTGTGTTTTGGTTGCAGCATTTAATCCATTCACGTTTAAGGTAATCATTGATATGTATGTTCCTATTACCATTTTCTTAATTGTTTTGGGTTTGTTTTTGTAGGTCCTTTTCATCTCTTGTGTTTCCCACTTAGAGTAGTTCCTTAAGCATTTGTTGTAGAGCTGGTTTGGTGGTGCTGAATTCTCTTAGCTTTTGCTTGTCTGTAAAGCTTTTGATTTCTCCATCAAATCTGAATGAGTTCCTTGCTGGGTAGAGTAATCTTAGTTGTAGGTTCTTCCCTTTCATCACTTTAAGTATATCATGCCACTCCCTTCTGACTTGTAGAGTTTCTGCTGAGAAATCAGCTGTTAACCTTATGGGAGTTCCCTTGTATGTTATTTTTCATTTTTCCCTTCCTGCTTTCAATAATTTTTCTTTGTCTTTAATTTTTGCCAATTTGATTACTCTGTGTCTTGGTGTGTTTCTCCTTGGGTTTATCCTGTAATGGACTCTCTGCCCTTCCTGGACTTGGGTGGCTATTTCCTTTCCCATGTGAGGGAAGTTTTCATCTATAATCTCTGCAGATAATTTCTCTGGTGCTTTCTCTCTCTCTTCTCCTTCTGGGACCCCTATAATGTGAATAATGTTGTGTTTAATGTTGTCCCAGAGGTCTCTTAGGCTGCCTTCATTTCTTTTTATTCTTTTGTCTTTATTCTTTTCCACAGCAGTGAATTCCACCATTCTGTCTTCCAGGTCACTTATCCGTTCTTGCTTCAGTTATTCTGCTATTGATTCCTTCTAGTGTATTTTCCATTTCAATTATTGTATTGTTCATCTCCGTTTGTTTGTTCTTTAATTCTTCTAGGTCTTTTTTAAACATTTCTTTCATCTCGTCCATCTTTGCCTCCATTCTTTTTGTGAGGTCCTGCATCACCATAGCATTATTCTGAATTCTTTTTCTGGAAGGTTGCCTATCTCCACTTCATTTAGTTGTTTTTCTGGGGTTTTATCTTGTTCCTTCATCTGGTACATCGCCCTCTGCCTTTTCATCTTGTCTATCTTTCTGTGAATGTGGTTTTTGTTCCATAGGCTGCAGGATTGTAGTTCTTCTTGCTTCTCCTGTCTGCCCTCTCTTCTCTTTTATTCTTAAGCAGTAGTTCCAGCACTCACTTTCTGAGTTCAAAGATTTTGAGGTACTTCAAACTATGACTCTTCTGGAAATAATGTCCAAAATTCAATGTTGCCAGCCACTAAGGAGGGCTACCCTTCCCAAGGCATGGAGAGACAGAAGGTCAAATCAGTATAAGCTTGAGAAAGCTTCTGGTTTCTGCTAGTGTTGGAGGGTCTCCTGCAGAGGTGGGGGATGGCTGTGCCTCACCGTGAGGAAAAGGACACTGGCAGCAGAAGTTCTGGGAAGTACTCCTTGGCATGAGCCCTCCCAGAGTCCGCCTTGATATTCTATAGATGATTATGAAATGGATTCCTCCTTAAAAAACAAAGCTATCTGGAAATCACCACTTGCATATGTTATGGTAGAAATGTAAACTGGTAAAACTATTCTGAAGGATAATTTGGTAATGTATTTCTCTCTATGGAGTGATTATATTTTTCTGCCTCCTTGAAGTCAGACTTGGCCATGTGAGTTGATTTGGCCAGTGGATTTTAGCGAGCTAAAAAGAAATGTGAAAAACCACCATGTGCTTTGCTACTCTCTCCTTACTGCCTTAGTAACCAGCAGGGCCTAAGATAATGACTGCTCTGATGGCCTGGGCCTGGAGTGAAGATGACATGGAGAAGAGCCCAAGCAACCACTGATGATCCACTGTCATGAACCACTCTCTCAAGCCTCTGAGATTTTGAGTTGCTGTTAATCCAATATAATCTATCAGAAATTTTCCCACTGTGAATTTACCCTAATGAAATCCCTAAATATGTTCACAAAACTTTAGCTAACTTTATCTTCATGACAGTGAACTTGAAGATAAACTAAATGCTAATTTAAACTTTCCAAAAACTCATAGCATGTCTAAGTACACCTAGGAATTCAAGATGAAAATAAGTTAAAAAGTTCAAACCTTAATTATTATGTAATCATAATTTTAATTATTATATAATCATAGTATTTTTTCAGAAACAATATACTGCAAGTTATTTACACGGTTATTTCTAGATAGTTTGCATTTGGTTTTAAATCTTTCTTCTTTTTGCATTTCCCAATTTTTTGTCAATAAACTTTTAAAGAATAATCATGAGAATATCAGCAACAATAACAAGAGAAAGATCTTATATTTTCTCATCTCAATGGCTGTTCTCTTTGCATTATACTATGCTACATCATTAACGGTAAACCTGTGTATTTCTATAATGAATGGAGAAGAATTCATGAGTTCTTGGCTTTGGCCACTAGGGCTCTATTCTCTTCCAGAGCCAACAATTGGACACTGCTTTGAAGGAGTCCAATCATAATGATAGCAGTTTTCTCTGGAACCTTTGCAAACTGGAATCTAATGCTCTGGCAAATTAAGCAAAGATTTTTCCTCTCTGTCTTTGTTTATGGGCTGAAAAAAGAAATGCTATGTACTCAGAGTAGAATCAAACTGTCAGAAACCTGTGTTCTTCAGTACTCCTCAAAATGCAAAGGTCAAGAAAAGCAAGGAAAGACTGAGAAATTGTCACAGACTAGAGGAAACTGGGGAGATATGACAAGATACAATGTGGTATACTAGATTGGATCTTGAAAGATGAAAAGGACATTAATGAAAAAAATAGTTACATCAAAATCAGTTCTAAGTTTAATTAATAAAAATGTACCAGTGTAAGTTTCTTAGTTTTGACACATATACCAGACAGGGTAATGTTAAGGAGTTAACAATGGAGGAAATGGGTAAGGGATGTGGTAGGCAAAACAATGACTTTCCAGAAAGTTCCTGTTCCAAACTCTGAAACCTGTGTTTATGTTAAAGTATATAATAAACGGAATTAAGTTTGCTAATCAGCTGATCTTATAACAGGGAGATAACCCTGGATTATTCAGGTGGACTTGGTGTAATCACAAGGGTCCTTAAATAAGGAAAAGGCAGGCAGAAGAATCAATGTTAGTTATGCAATAGGAGAAAGACTTAATTGGCCATTGTTGGCTTTGAAGATGCAAAAGGCCTACACATCTGGATGCATGGGAAGCCTCTAAAAGCTGGAAAAGGCAAGGAAATGGATTCTTCTCTAGAGCTCTCAGAAGGAACACAGACTCTTCAGCATCTTAATTTTACCCAGGTAACTCCATTTTGGACTACTGACCTTCAGAATTGTAAACTTATTTTGTTTTAAGCCACCGAGTTAGTGGTATTTTATTACAACATCTGTAGAATTTGCAACTGCTCTATAATTCTAAAGTGATTCCAAAACAAAAAGTTTATTTTTTTTTAAAGTGTGCCTTTAAGAAAAGTCAGGGTGCATTTATAGACCTGCAATCATTCAAAGGATTCCTCAACAGGATACTGAACTCTAAAATATGTTTGGACTTTCTTCTCACAGACTCTGATTTCTTGGTCTTGCCTCCTGTTCAGTCTCCTCAGTTCTGACACCTCAGTTGGATGCAACTTCAGGTAGCTAGGATTTGGCATCCCTCCCACCTCTCATGGATGTCTGACTACCGCCTCTTCTCTAGCTGTGGCTTTGTCACACCTGCTTAGGTACTAACAGCTCAGATAGTTGCCACCACCTCCCACAAGTTTGGCAAAAGCAACCTTTTTTAAAGTAACACATTTACTAAGGGGTAGAAATTCAGAAAAGAGCTGAGCTGTATTACCATAGCAACCAGACATAAATGAATACATGCAGGCAAGTCATTTGTTGGGGCTACAGAGTATCAGAAAACTGTGGGATCATCAAACTGGTTTGAACAGTCCTCCTTCCTCACCAGACCCCAGCCAGTCCTCTGATTTTGTACTGATACTATGCTGTCAGTCTGAGATGTTTTTTAGGTGGAAGACAGTATAACCCTTAAAGATACAAAGAATAAATGCACTTTCAGAATAAAAAAAAAAATCACCTTCTAGAAAGAAGACATTCTTAAACAAAGGCTTTCCTCAGTTTTTGTTGTTTGTTTTAGTTTTTGTTCTTCACACCTCAAACCTGGTTATTTCATATGTACAAGGTCAGCCTTTTAAAAAGTGCCTGTCCACAGATTCCAGGAAGTCTTTTCTGTCCTGAATTATTACTCTTAATTCTATTCCAGGTACCTGAAATGTCATCACTTGTGTTTAGGCATGTGTTAGAATTTAATTTCTACCATGTATATACACTGTGTACAGGTTAGCAAACCTTGCAGAATACTCCTGGGGTATAATCTCTACTTGTAGGTTTTTTGTGAAGTATCAATGCCAGATACCAGGTACTCAGTTATTGGTTTTTTGAAAAAAAATGTTTTAACATCTTTATTGGAGTACAATTGCTTTACAATGGTGTGTTAGTTTCTGCTGTATCACAAAGTGAATCAGCTATATGTATTCATATATCCCCATATCCCCTCCCTCTTGCGTCTCCCTCCCACCCTCCCTATCCCACCCCTCTAGGTGGTCACAAAGCACCGAGCTGATCTCCCTGTGCTATGTAGCTGCTTCCTGCTAGCTCTCTATCTTACATTTGGTAGTGTATATATGTCCATGATACTCTCTCACTTAGTCAGTTATTGTTAATTCTCTTCTTCTCCTTCCCCTTTTCCTTGGTTTTGATGGTCTTCAAATATACACTATGAAATGCAGGAGAGATAATCAGGAAAGACAACTAAGTTCATGAACTTTCATAACTCCAAACATCCGTGGGAATACTTTAGTTCAAATCTTCAGCACATAGACGTGGAAACTGAAGCCTGCAGATATTGTGAGCTCTTCCAGAGATCAAAGCATCAATTACTGGCTGACTCAGGATCAAAAGCTGGGTTTTTCAAAGCTTTATATTTCGTCCTCTAGCAGAGAAGGTACGAACTAACACTGTCCGTATAGGGCATATGGTGGTAATTAGTTGACAAATCCCTAGGAATACACAGAAAGGACATAGCCCAAATGACAGACTGGATCCCTGAAAAGAGAATTAGGAACTCATCAAATATCATGACTTCTTCAAACGTAATCCAGCTCACGGCACCTGAGGAGAACTTGTGTGTTTACACCCTGTGCATCACTCATGGTAAATAATTACCATGCCTCTAATTTTCTGGATCCCCTATTACTTTTCATGTACCACAGGAGCAGAAAGCATGGTGATCTTGATTATTTTTGTAATACCAATGCCTGGCACAACATCTGTCCCATATTACAAGCAAACATTTTATTTGCATTTTTTCCTGATAATTTAAATGCTTCTATAGTGAAAAACCTCCTTATAAAAGGAATGCAATTACTTATTGTAACTATATATATTTGTATTCATTCATTCAATATTTAATCATATATTTTAAATTCTCTAATATGGAAATTAATGTATGAAATTACATAAGGTGTGTATTAGCATGCATGTGATCAGAAAAATATTGAGTGCAAATAATAAAAGAAATATAAAGCAATTGTTTTTTAATAGTTTCCATCATAATTTTTCTTGTTTTCCATGATGTTATGAGATATGTTTTGTCAATTAAAATAACCAGGCTACATTGGGTTAACCCTATGAAAGAATAAAAGAATTCCTGGCTGGCATGGTCTAGAATTTGCAGATCTTAAGACACTATAGTGTCTTGAAGGAAGAAATCATTCACCATTCTCTAACTTCATCTCTCTGGATCAACATGAATGGGAAAAATACCAAGAACATTTATTTAATCTTATTATTATTGGAGAAAAAATAAAATATACATGATAAAATGCCCACTGAGAATAGATGACATTTTTTCCTGGATACAATTTGCCAGGAAAGACTGTGTGTGGTGATCAGTTACCACTTATTCTCCTTTCTAGATAATCAGCTGCATCCTTTAATATGGTTTTATTTGCATGATTATAAAAAAAATCAAGATATGAATCTATGATTTGCTTTTCAACCGAAAAGCTTTCCTGGAGTATGGGGGATGGAAAAGAAGAAGGAATGGATTTCCACAGCCCCACTCACATTAGTCTAAATCTTAAAATAATATGTCTTTTAGCAATCACTAAATCTTGTTATTGGTTTGAAGCAATAAATCTTCCAAGGTGTTGGAAAAAAAGAAAAAGACATGCCATTGTAGTAATGAGATTACTCTGAAAATAAAGCGGTGGATTAGTAAAATCTAATTTGGAAGTGATGAAGTACATGTGATGTCCAAGTAATTATTCCTGCACAGTCTCCATCCGTGGGGAGCTCAGAGTTATTGGACACTGCACTATGTTAATGATGCCACTGCCTGACATTTGGGTGAATGTGCTGTCTGCTGTGTTGCCTCTCCTATTATTAATACTCACCATTGGGTCCAGCAGCTGCATTCATGATGCTGCCACAGACACAGCCAGACCTGAGCCTCTGTGTGTGTGTGTGTGTGTGTGTGTGTGTGTGTGTGTGTGTGTTCATGTGTCTTCTCTTTCTTAGGTCAATGCTTATTCCATTTAAAAATCTGGGATGAGACAAAAGTGCTATACTGAACATGGTTATATGTAGAATCAAGGTCCAATTACATTTCTCTGAGCTTTATTTAATTACTTAGATGAAGCAGATTATTTGCATTCTCTTTGTACTACTTGTCTTCCAAAAGCATAAATCTAGACGTACACTTGGACAAAAGAAGGTTTTCAGGTATTATACCTCTTGTGGTCAGTAGAATTATTTCAAATAAAATGTTCTTCTTTATATTTTGATAATGAAAATCTCTATTATAATAGAAAAATGCTCTTTCTGATACAGAATTCTGTAGCTTTAATACATAACTAATCTGTCTCCAGTGTCAAGATTGCTTAGGGAAGTTGAAGGACTGAACAAACTCAAAGTAAAGAAAACACAAATTATGAAAAGCCATTTTCTTTCCGATCCATTAGTAGTTTAATCAAGCTTCCCATGTAAGAGACACCCCAGAAGACTGACATCAGATATGTTCAGGGAGGGCTTCTCAGAGGAGGAGAGACTTGGCTGGGTTGATTACCATAGGCGAAGGCAAAGTCGAAGAGGAGAGGAGGCAGAGTCTCAGTCAGGAGAATGACTTCAGCAAAGGCTTAATGATGACATTTATCTTGGCATGTTCAGAGTTAGATTTTATTTCAGTGATCAAATTTAACTAGAACTACCTAAAATAAAAATAATTTATTATAAATATATGAGATGTCTCAAGATTCCAGTCTTATCAGGGATCTCTCTCTCTCTCTCCGCCCCGCCCCCGCCATTTTTGTATGTCCATTCTTCTCTTTCTCAAAAGACTGGCTTCTTCCTTCTTGTACATAACAAGAAAAATATCCAAGATAGACCCTGAGCATTTTCTTCTTACACTTTAGACCCTAAGTTCAAATATCCTGGAGAAGAGATTCTTTGGCCCACTTTGGGTTAGATTCTCTTTCCTGGGCCGAACAATAGAGGCTGAGGGAAGGAGAAAAGTTAAAATTAAAACATAGCTGCTGCCACTGCAAATATAAGTTTGGGTGGAGGAGAAATTCCAAGAAATGGAGTATTAATCAAAAAACCCATGGATGTCTATTATACACATTTTTTTTCATTGCTTCATTCCTAGCCATTTGAAAGCCACAGGAACCCTATAAAAAGCCCACTGCTTTCTTTGGAAAGGAATAGCTCAGTTTTCACCTCCCACTCTTTGCAGCAAATCTCTACCACCCCATTCTTAATTGGTCTTCAGAGACCCTGTGATGCTTAGCTTCATGCCCTGATTCTCTCTGTATCCATCCTCCTTGGGATGCTGACTGATTTGGCAAGTCCCACTTGACACGTCATATGACTAGAAAACAGCCTCTCTGACTGCTCCAACTTTATGATGACCCAGGTCCCAGATTTGGCACCTTTATTCCTTCTATCTTGAGTGATAATCCACTGGAGTACATCAAGTCTGAATAGAAAGATGCTATTTAATCAGAAGGATATTCAGGATTGACAACTTTGAGAGATGGCAACATTTGGAGCCAAAGGATAAGGCAAGAATGAAATAATAGAAAAGGGGGAAAATTGGCAACTGGAACATGCAAGAAAATGAAGTGAACAGTACAGCATGGAACAGTCATGGAACAAGTTAGAGTTTCAAGGGATCAAATATCCAAATATTGCACATATGGTAGAACTGAGATTTTTGCACTAGGTATGTATGATCACTAAATCTAGAAGCCTCAACTATGTAATGCTAACTAAATTCTTATTATGCCTGAGACATAGTGTGGAATTTGTATCCTAATTATTCTGTAGCAATTCCGTATGTGTGTGTATGTGTATATGTATATGTATATGTATGTGTGTGAGAGAGAGAGAGGGAGAGAGTTTAACCCACCATTTAGGAAGAATCTTTGAAACACTTGTGCCTAAATAATAGAAGTGTATCTTCTTTACTACCTTTGCTGTCTTTCTAAACAAGTTTTCCCAGCTTGCCCTTGGGTATTCATGAAGTTGGGAGAAAAATAAGCATATCCTTTATTCCAGACCAGTTCCTTTATCCTACTTCTCAGGTCGCCAAGGTGTAAATTCAGGCAATTGGTATAAGGTTGTTTCTTCCTTCTTTATAGGTTCCTTAAAAGGCAAAAACAGGGCTGGTGGTGTAAGCTACCTCATCATATCACATCCTGACCATGGATCCCTCTTACCCATCTCAGAGTCCAACCGATTTGCACACTGGCTGGTTTTGGAGCTTTGAGCTGGAGTCATATAAGCAAGGCTGCTTGCCAACTGCCAGTCAATTTCCCTTGGCCCCTCCATGTGAGCAGGTAAAAAATAGTCCACCTAGACTGAGAAAAGAAAACACACACACACACACACACACCCTACTTTGAGATCAATTTCTTTATTTTTAACAAGATGTACAGATCCTGTGATTATTGTGAAATACTTTTCATATGTTATCTCATTTAAATCTCATAGCAAGACAGGGAGGAGAAATCATGACTTGCATTTCACTGATAAGGAATGTAAAGCTCAACAAATTTAGGAGGCAGTATGGTGACACAGTTTATGTCCTAAATGACCTGGATTTGCATCCAGGTGCCACTTAGAAGTTGTCTTCACTTAAACAAGTTACTTAACTTTTCTAAGTCCCAGTCTATCCACCTGTGTAATTGAAATAATAAAAATAATTACAAAACAATTTCTTTGCTTCTGTTGGGTTGTTTTAAGGATGAATAAAACTGTATACACCCACTCTGTGCTTATCATCTTAGTAAAGCTTCCAAATAGTAGAACTAATTTGAGGCAGAGTCAAGAGTTAAATCCAAAGCAATGATCTAATCCCTCTACCCTACTGATTCCCTCTAATTGCTTAACTATTCCAGCAAGATTTTAAAGCAATGGAGTAATTTTGCAAAAAGAATTGGAGGCTGCTCTCCTTTTATAAGTCAGCACCAGATTTCATCCTTCTCAGGGGCCACTGTCTCTACCTCACCCTTTTGCTCCATGAATTCAGCATAAGCAACTCTAAAGAACATCTCTCAACTAGTCCTGCTAATCATCCCATTCCTCTCCTCATCCCTTATCTCACTGAATCCTCACCATGCAGCTGAGCCCATTTCATGAGGACCCCAAGGGGTTGAAAACACTTACTGGGTGACATGTGGGGATTAAGCTCTTCCTTTTTCTGTTTGTTACATCACACAGCACATTGTCAGTAAAGATTCTCATTTCTCCATCTGGAAGATTATAAAGTTATCAATCCATGACCCACTAACAAAATATTCCAAGTAATTTAACTGATGATTGTGTATTTTGAAAATGAGGGGGGAAATAAGCCACTCTACAAAATCTTATGGTGTTAGACATTCCTGTAGCATGCCCAAGCCAGTAATTATTACAGTGTCTAGCAGCTAATCATGGGGAATGTACCTTAATTAAATCAGATTCCTTATAAATATTCCTCTTTAACACACTGAGATGACTGGCCAAACCAATTTTCTGCACAGCAACTTGCTACAAAATACCATAAATCTTCTTAGTCTTGGAATCTCAAACAGCATTTGACTCCATGAATGTCTCTCAGAGCCTCTGCTTTGATAAGCAATGGGAAGATTGTAAGGCTCTGAATAGTTTCTAAGAAACTGAAAAGCTTTCTAAACAACAACTATGTTTTAGGAAATATACTATATTCTAGGGATGCATAGGTACCTAAGAAATCTTTGATGCTCTTAAATCTAATATCAGAGACCCACATGTCAATAAATAATTGTAAAAGAGTGACATATGCTCTGTAGAAGTCTGTACAGTATGCTGTGTGCAAAGAGGTAAGTGAGCAATTTGGGGGGAATGAGGAGAGGCAACTATGGAGAACTTATTTCCAGAGCTTGCTCTGGAAAGTTCTGTGAAAACTTACCAGGACAATGGAACAGGGAAGGGCGTAATCAAATATGCCAAGACGTGACTCAACAAGGTATGTTTTAAGAAACTGAAGTATTTGGGGTCTTGGGGTAGGAGAAACAATAGGAGATGAGCCTAAAGACAGACAGAGGCACACAGACAGAGGCACAGCCTATCTGGGGAACATGTAGGCCATTTAAAGAATCTGCAATTTCCTGTAAATTGCAGTCTTTAAAACCAGGGTTCTTCATCTGGTTATCAGGGGTTACATAAATCCTCCAAAATTGCATGAAAGGCTGCATAGGGTACTGCACAGGGGTGCTTGGAGTCCTGAGCAGGGTGGCAATGGAAGAGAGCTGATAGCTTCCCTCAACGTCTCAAAGTGTCCATGACTTAAGAAAGGAACTGACATAATAAGACTTATTTTCTACCCTATAGTTTCTTGGGGAGAGCATATTCAAAAGGGATTTGGAGTTGAGGGAACTGCTTTAATCTCTTTGAGCATCCTAGAGTGTTCCAAATTTATCACAGAAAGTAGAGGTAATGTAGTAGGAGCAGTAGATGACACTCTCAACTCTGATTGGCCCAGGAGAGAGGTGGGCAGGGCAAGCACTAGCATCATTTAAGGCCTCAGAACTATTATCACCCTGGGAGTCCATGTTTGGACCCTCGCCATATACACTCAACCTCTTCTGCAACTTGGCTTTTCACAGCTTGAGCAATAGGCAGGCTCATTCC
>NW_006785581.1:3267786-3288417 GCF_000442215.2 Lipotes vexillifer | reverse complement strand
TCCTGCTCCACTCAGTGAGGTCAGGTCTGGAAGCAATAAACGAAAACCAAAACAAACAACATACTGCTTAATGACAGTTTTTTAAAACATCAGCTCTGCTTTCTACTCAATTGATAATCAAAACATATCTGTACCCTGAGTTCCTGCTGGAGAATATAACCCAGAACTCTTTGCTTACCAGTTATAATCAAAAGCTTGTTTGTAAGAGACAACCTTCATAGAGGATTACCTTAGTAATATTCCACCCATTTTTTCTCTCTGGCTTGTTGACATTTTGAACAAAATGTCAAATAGATGAGTACCTGGACTATGCTGTTTTAATCCTTCTCAATAAAACTGATTTTACTAAATTTCAATTGATATGAAAGTGATTAAACTTCCTTCAGGTGTATTAAAGAATTTGTTATAATATCGATTATAGGCATGTGAATGAGGATGTTGATCCTATAGTCTCACTGAAAATCCTCTTACTGAGGACCCTTAATGTGTAGCTACAGGAAAAATTTATCTCAGATCTAAGTACCAGGTAAAATATACTGCTGAGAAATTATACAGTTTATAGCTTGCATCTACAGTGAATTTTGAAGCTTGCTTTTTAAGTTTTTGCTTTTGCCACTAGGAAATTTAGGATCAAATATATGACATATTTCTAGCAAAGATGTAGAATTCTATAACATATATGGAAACTCTTCTTTATTTCTTACTCTAATTTTTCTGTCACCTCCATTTCTTTGTCTCGTATTTATGTCACCCAGTGGCATCATATGTATTTGTGTAAACTGACATTTAGGAACAGGTTGGATGTCACCAATGTATACCACAAATTGATAATTTTTTAAAGTATGTTTTGCTTTAAATTCATGAACTGAATATTAACTACATAAAACTCCAGGTGTCAGACCTGAGTATTATGTTTCATCTTTAAATTCCAAATACCTTTCATCTGTAATCGCTCCTCAGAGGTGTCTTTCACAGTTCAGTGAAGCACCCAGGGGTCATGGCAAGTGACCTGTGAATTTACATCCCTATAAATAATAATTCACAAACAGGCTATGTCTCCAGTGCTCACCCCAAGCAGAGAGGAGCCTTGCATGGGTTAAATTAACCAGCCAGGAGAACATGTGAGCTGAACATATGGTGAAGTGTTTTGAGGTTTAGAAAAGCAAGTTTCTGGTGCAAACAGAGTCTGGCCTCTGAGACCCCACTGTCAGCATGAAAAAAAATCTCCTTGTTTACCAGAGTAAAAAGAGAGGGGAGCTTTCAATTATTTCACCTCTGTAGCTGTACACAGTGAAACAGGAGGAGAAACTGCACATTCATAGAGAAGAGAACAAGTGTAAGTTCCTCAGGGAAGTCAGAGAAGGCGGCCGAAATCATGTAAATAGCAGTTTACAGCTCTGATTGGAAGTGAAAAAAGAAGAAATCGGAAGTGAAGCACCACAAATTAAAATTAAAATCGCAATTCCCGTGAGCTCTCTGGTCTCTGCATTCGCAGACCTCCCCCCATGCTGCTCTAATTGTTCCACTTCAAACCTAATGAGTTGGGTTTGGGAAGTACTGAGTCCTGTAAATGAAACCGTTTATCATTGTAACACTCTTGTTAGATATTTGATTGAGCACTTGTTTTGCAAGTTTAGGAATAAAACATAGAAATAGGCATTGGAAGTATCACCTTCTGTATTTTAAAAAAATGAGAAAATATGCTTGCTGTAGAAATAGTAAATTGTTAAAGACATTGTTTGGTTGATTCCTTAATTTGTCTTTAGGAATATTTGAAGCTGTAAATTCTTATTTTGTTAGTTAGGACTGACATTTTAGTTTGGTTCTTGTTTGGTTTCAACATGTGAGAAATAAAGGCAGTTTCCTCCTGAAGCTGAGCAATTAGGCAAATATCTTATTTTCTCTATTACCTATGTTGTAGAGTTGTGGTGATAATTAAATGATATAATACGAGGAAAGTGCTTAGGGCAGTGTCTGGTGCATGGTAAATGATTCTCATGTGTTAGCTGTTATTATTCTTGTGCAGACAGCACTCATGCTCAACCTTCTGGAAGTGGAATCGCAAATCAGCACGTGTTTGATATCACAACATCATTCCATATCCTTCCCAAATGCACAATTAAAGAAAGGCGAATTAAAACAAGGAAGTACAATGCTTGTAACAATGACAAAGATTTGAATATGTGCTGGTACTCAGTATCAGTAAAAGTAAAGATACTTTTAATAATTATAGGTAAGGATGTTTATTGAAACCTTTTTTGGAGGGCAATTTGGCAATATCTGTCAAAATAGTAAATGCACATACACCTAAACCCAGGGATTCCACTTCTAGAAATATTGTTTAAGAAATAATTTGTGCCAAAATAATTTGCACAATGTCAAAAACAAGTTATAGAACAATATATAAAAAATGTATAAATTATATTAAAAATTTCTATAGTATGACCATATATAAATCATTCTAACCACCATATTAACAAATTAAAAAGTAAAAACTATATGATAATCTTAACAGATTCAGAAAAAGCATTTGACAAAACTCAATATCCATTGATAATTAAAAAAAAAAAAACTCTCAGCAAGCCAGAAATAAAAAATCCTCAATCTGATAAAATATATCTGTGGAAACCCATAACTAACATCACAACTAATGGTGAAAAGACTGAATATTTTTTCTCTAAGGTTATAAATAAGACAAGACTGTCCTCTCACAACTTTTATTCAATATCGGATAGGAAGACTTAGACAAAGCAAGAGGAAGACATAAAATTGTATTATATGCAGTGGACACGAATGTTTATATAGAATACCCTACGGAAGTCACCAAAAACGTTACCAGAATTAATAAGTGAATTTATCAATCTCACTGGATACAAGAAATATATATATATGTACATACATATTTTAATATATATATATATAAATCAATTGTATTTCTCTCTACTAGCAAAAAACAGAAATTTTAACTAAAAAACAATAGCATGAAAATTACAAAATACTTAGAAATATATTTAACAAAATATGTGAAAAAGCTGTACACTGAAAACTATAAAATATAGCTGAGAGAAATTAAACAAAATCTATGAAAATGAAGAGATACTATTGGACCAGTAGACTCGACATAATTAACTAACTGTTCTCTCCAAGTTGACTTAAAAATTCCAATTAAAATCACTGTAGACTTTTTCTTTTTTCTTTTTGTGATACGTGGGCCTCTCACTGTTGTGGCCTCTCCCGTTGCAGAGCACAGGCTATGGACGCACAGGCTCAGCGGCCATGGCAAACGGGCCTGGCCGCTCCGCGGCATGTGGGATCTTCCCGGACCGGGGCACGAACTCGTGTCCCTGCATCGGCAGGCGGACTCTCAACCACTGCACCACCAGGGAAGCCCTAGACTTTTCTTTTTTAACATCTTTATTGGAATATAATAGCTTTACAATGGTGTGTTAGTTTCTGCTTTATAACAAAGTGAATCAGCTATACATATACATATATCACCATATCCCCTCCCTCTTGTGTCTCCATCACACCCTCCCTAACCCACCCCTCTAGGTTGTCACAAAGCACGGAGCTGATTTCCCTGTGCTATGTGGCTGCTTCCCACTAGCTATCTATTTTATATTTGGTAGCGTATATACGTCAGTGCCACTCTCTCACTTCGTCCCAGCTTACCCTTCCCCCACCCTGTGTCCTCAAGTCCATTCTCTATGTCTGAATTTTTATTCCTGTCCTGCCCCTAGGTTCTTCAGAACCATTTTTTTCTTTCTTTTTTTTTAAGATTCCATATGTTAGCATATGGTATTTGTTTTTCTCCTTCTGACTTACTTCACTCTGGATGACAGACTCTAGGTGCACCCACCTCACTATGGATAATTCAATTTCGTTTCTTTTTATGGATGAGTAATATTCCATCGTATATATGTGCCACATCCTCTTTATCCATTCATCTGTTGATGGACACATAGGTTGCTTCCATGTCCTGGCTATTGTAAATAGAGCTGCCATGAACATTGTGGTGCATAACTCTTTTTGAATTATGGTTGTCTCAGGGTATGTGCCCAGTAGTGGGATTGCTGGGTCATATGGTAGTTCTATTTTTAGTTTTTTAAGGAACCTCCATACTGTTCTCCACAGTGGCTGTATCAATTTACATTCCCACCAACAGTGCAAGAGGGTTCCCTTTTCTCCACACCATCTCCAGCATTTATTGTTTGTAGATTTTTTGATGATGGCCATTCTGATTCGTGTGAGGTGACACCTCAGGTAGTTTTGATTTGCATTTCTCTAATGATTAGTGATGTTGAGCATCCTTTCATGTGTTTGTTGGCAATCTGCATATCTTCTATTGAGAAATGACTATTTAGGTCTTCTGGCCACTTTTGAATTGGTTTGTTTGTTTTTTTGATGTTGAGCTGCATGAGCTGCTTGCAAATTATGGAGATTAACCCTTTTTCAGTTGCTTCATTTGCAAATATTTTCTCCCATTCTGAGGGTTGTCTTTTCATCTGGTTTATGGTTTCCTTTACTGTGCAAAAGCTTTGAAGTTTCATTAGGTCCCATTTGTTTATTTTTGTTTTTATTTCCATTTCTCTAGGAGGTGGGTCAAAAAGGATCTTGCTGTGGTTTATGTCATAGAGTGTTCTATGTTTTCTTCTAAGAGTTTTATAGTGTCTGGCCTTACATTTAGGTCTTTAATCCATTTTGAGTTTATTTTTGTGTATGGTGTTAGGGGGTGTTCTAATTTCATTCTTTTACATGTAGCTCTCCAGTTTTCCAAACACCATTTATTGAAGAGGCTGTCTTTTCTCCATTGTACATTCTTGCCTCCTTTATCGAAAATAAGGTGACCATATGTGTGTGGGTTTATCTCTGGGCTTTCTATCTTGTTCCATTTATCTATATTTCTGTTTTTCTGTCAGTACCATACTGTCTTGATTGCTGCAGCTTTGTAGTATAGTCTAAAGTCCGGGAGTCTGATTCCTCAAGCCCCGTATTTCTTTCTCAAGATTGCTTTGGCTATTCAGGGACTTTTGTGTTTCCATACAAATTGTGAAATTTTTTGTTCTAGTTCTGTGAAAAATGTCATTGGTAGTTTGATAGGGATTGCACTGAATCTGCAGATTGCTTTGGGTCATATAGTCATTTTGGCAATGTTGATTCTTCCAATCCAAGAACATGGTATATTTCTCCATCTGTTTGCATCATCTTTAATTTCTTTCATCAGTGTCTTATAGTTTTCTGCTACATGTCTTTTGTCTCCTTAGGTTGGTTTATTCCTAGGTATTTTATTCTTTTTGTTGCAATGGTAAATGGGAGTGTTTCTTTAATTTCTCTTTCAGATTTTTCATCATTAGTGTATAGGAATGCAAGAGATTTCTGTGCATTAATTTTGTATCTTGCTACTTTACCAAATTCATTGATTACCTCTGGTAGTTCTCTGGTAGCATCTTTAGGATTCTCTATGTAGAGTATCATGTCATCTGCAAACACTGACAGTTTTACTTCTTCTTTTCCAATTTGGATTCTTTATTTCTTTTTGTTCTCTGATTGCTGTGGCTAAAACTTCCAAAATTATGTTGAATAATAGTGGTGAGAGTGGACAACCTTGTCTTGTTCCTGATCTTAGAGGCAATGGTTTCGGTTTTTCACCATTGAGAACGATGTTGGCTGTTGGTTTGTCATATATGGCCTTTATTATGTCGAGGTAAGTTCCCTCTACACCTACTTTCTGCAGGGTTTTTATCATAAATGGGTGTTGAATTTTGTTGGAAGCTTTTCCTGCATCCATTGAGATGACCATATGGTTATTCTCCTTCAATTTGTTAATATGGTGTTTCACATTGACTGATTTGTGTATAATGAAGAATCCTTGCATTCCTGGGATAAAACCCAGTTGATCATGGTGTATGATCCTTTTACTGTGCTGTTGGATGCTGTTTGCTAGTATTTCATTGAGGATTTTTGCATCTATGTTCATCAGTGATATTGGCCTGTAGTTTTCTTTCATTGTGACATCCTTCTCTGGTTTTGGTATCAGGGTGATGGTGGGCTCATAGAATGAGTTGGGGAGTGTTCCTCCCTCTGGTATATTTTGGATGAGTTTGAGAAGGAATGGTGTTAGCTCTTCTCTAAATGTGTGATAGAATTCGCCTGTGAAGCCATCTGGTCCTGGGCTTTTTTTGTTGGAAGATTTTTAATCACAGTCTCAATTTCAGTGCTTGTGATTGGTCTGTTTATATTTTCTATTTCTTCCTGGTTCAGTCTCAGAAGGTTGTGCATTTGTAACAATTTGTCCATTTCTTCTAGGTTGTCCATTTTATTGGCATAGGGTCACTTGTAGTAATCTCTCAGGATCCTTTGTATTTCTACAGTGTCAGGTGTTACTTCTTTTTCATTTCTAATTCTATTGATTTGAGTCTTCTCCCTTTTTTTCTTGATGTGGGTGGCTAATGGTTTTATCAATTTTGTTTATCTTCTCAAAGAACAAGCTTTCAGTTTTATTGATCTTTGCTTTGTTTCCTTCATTTCTTTTTCATTTATTTCTGAGCTGATCTTTATGATTTCTTTCCTTTTGCCAACTTAGGGGTATTTTTCTTCTTCTTTCTCTAATTGCTTTAGGTGTAAGCTTAGGTTGTTTATGTGAGATGTTTCTTGTTTCTTGAGGTAAGATTGTATTGCTATCAACTTCCCTCTAAGAACTGCTTTTGCTGCGTCCCATAGGTTTTGGATCGTCGTGTATTCATTATCATTTGTATCTAGGTATTTTTGATTTCCTCTTTGATTTCTTCAGTGATCTCTTGGTTATTTAGTAGTGTATTGTTTAGACTCCATGTGTTTCTATTTTTCAAAGATTTTTTCCTGTAGTTGATATCTAGTCTCATAGCGTGTGGTCAGAAAAAATACTTGATATGATTTCAATTTTCTTAGATTTACCAAGGCTTAATTTGTGACCCAAGATATGATCCATCCTGGAGAATGTTCCATGAGCTTTTGAGAAGAAAATGTATTCTGTTGTTTTTGGATGGAATGTCCTATAAATATCAATAAAGTCCATCTTGCTTAATGTATCATTTAAAGCTTGTGTTTCCTTATTTATTATCATTTTGGATGATCTGTCCATTGGTGAAAGTGGGGTGTTAAAAGTCCCCTACTTTGATTGTGTTACTGTCA
Source organism: Lipotes vexillifer (assembly GCF_000442215.2). Taxonomy (NCBI): domain Eukaryota; kingdom Metazoa; phylum Chordata; class Mammalia; order Artiodactyla; family Lipotidae; genus Lipotes; species Lipotes vexillifer. The sequence continues at coordinate 3,281,247 of NW_006785581.1, read as the reverse complement.
ATTTCCCCTCTTATGGTTGTTAGCATTTGCCTTATGTATTGAGGTGCTCTTATATTGGTTGCACAAATATTTACAATTGTTATATCTTCTTCTTGGAGTGATCCCTTGATCATTATGTAGTGTCCTTCTTTGTCTCATTTAATAGTCTTTATTTTCAAGTCTATTTTGTCTGATATGAGAATTGCTACTCCAGCTTTATTTTGATTTCCACTTGCATGGAGTATCTTCTTCCATCCCCTCACTTTCAGTTTGTATGTGTCTCTAGGTCTGAAGTGGTTCTCTTGTAGACATAATATATATGGGTCTTGTTTTTGTATCCATTCAGCCAGTCTATGTCTTTTGGTTGGAGCATTTAATCCATTTACACTTAAGGTAATTATTGATATGTATGTTCCTATTACCATTTTCTTAATTGTCTTTGGTTTGTTATTGTAAGTCTTTTCCCTCTCTTGTGTTTCCTGCCTAGAGAAGTTCCTTTAGCATTTGTTGTAAAGCTGGTTTGGTGGTGCTGAATTCTCTTAGCTTTTGCTTGTCTGTAAAGATTTTGATTTCTCCGTTGAATCTGAATGAGATCCTTGCTGGGCAGAGTAATCTTGGTTGTAGGCTTTTCCCTTTCATCACTTTAAATATGTCCTGCCACTCCCTTCTGGCTTGCAGAGTTTCTGCTGAAAGATCAGCTGTTAACCTTATATGGTTCCTTTGTATGTTATTTGTTGTTTTCCCCTTGCTGCTATTAATATTTTTTCTTTGTATTTAAATTTTGATAGTTTGATTAATATGTGTCTTGGCATGTTTCTCCTTGGATTTATCCTGTATGGGACTCTCTGCACTTCTGAGACGTGATTGACTACTTCCTTTACCATATTGACTACTTCCTTCCTATATTAGGGGAGTTTTCAACTATAATCTCTTCAAATATTTTCTCAGTCCCTTTCTTTTTCTCTTCTTCTTCTGGGCTCCCTATAATTCGAATGTTGGTGCATTAATGTTGTCCCAGAGGTCTCTGAGACTGTTCTCAATCCTTTCATTCTTTTTTCTTATTCTGCTCTGTGGTAGTTTTTTCCACTATTTTATCTTCCAGGTCACTTATCTGTTCTTCTGCCTCAGTTATTTTGCTATTGATCCCTTCTAGAGAATTTTTAATTTCATTTATTGTGTTGTTCATCATTGTTTGTTTGCTCTTTAGTTCTTCTAGGTCCTTGTTAAACATTTCTTGTATTTTCTCTATTCTATTTCCAAGATTTTGGATCATCTTTACTATCATTACTCTGAAGTCTTTTTCAGGTAGACTGCCTATTTCCTCTTCATTTGTTTGGTCAGATGGGTTTTTAACTTGCTCCTTCATCTGCTGTGTGTTTCTCTGTCTTCCCATTTTGCTTATCTTATGGTGTTTGGGGTCTCCTTTTTACAGACTGCAGGTTCGTAGTTCCCATTGTTTTTTTTTGTCTGGCCCCAGTGGCTAAGGTTGTTTCATTGGGTTGTGTAGGCTTCCTGGTGGAGGGGACTGGTGTCTGTGTTCTAGTGGATGAGGCTGGATCTTGTGTTTCTCTTGGGCAGGACCGCGTCCGGAGGTGTGTTTTAGGGTGGCTGTGAGCTTATTATTATTTTAGGCAGCCTCTCTGCTAATATGTGGGGTTGTGTTCCTGTCTTGCTAGTTTGGCATAGGGTGCCCAGCACTGTAGCTTGCTGGTCGTTGAGTGGAGCTGGGTCTTAGCGTCGAGATGGAGATCTCTGGGAGAGCTTTCACTGTTTGATATTATGTGGAGCTGGGAGTTCTCTGGTGGACTACTGTCCTGAACTCGGCTCTCCCACCTGAGAGGCGCAGGCCTGATATCTGGCTGGAGCACCAAGACCCTGTCAGCCACACGGTAGTTGTGTGTGACCTTGGGCAGGCTGCTCACTCTTTTCTGGTCTTCTTTTTTCCCATCTTTTAAAAAAATTTTCATCCGTGCTTCATCTAGTTTCATTTGTTCATAGAGTGCCACACACAGAGGCTGGCCCCCAGCATTTTAGACCATATTATCTAGTGTGCACCAGCTTCTCTAGTGTGCACCAGCTTCCCCAACCCTGCAGCTCAGGGGACCATGTACTGAAGCACTGCCCTCAACACCTCCACTCAAGATGAAGGTGGGCTGTGCACAGAAAGCTGCACCTGGCACTGTGATCTGGAGCTTGAGCAACACAGCTGCACCTGCCCAGCAAAAACTCCACCCCTGTAGACATTTTTTGGTAGAAATTCATAAGTTAATCTAAAATATGTATGGAAATGTGAAGGACATAGAGTAATAAAAATAAGTTTGAAAAAGAATAAAATTGTGAGACTTTCACTACCTGATTTCAAGAATTGATACAAAGCTGCTGTAATCAAGATAGTGTAGGGCTTCCCTGGTGGCGCAGTGCTTGCGAGTCCGCCTGCCGATGCAGGAGACGCGGGTTCGTGCCCCGTTTCGGGAGGATCCCACATGCCGCGGAGCGGCTGGGCCCGTGAGCCATGGCCGCTGGGCCTGCGCGTCCAGAGCCTGTGCTCCGCAAATGGGAGAGGCCACGACAGTGAGAGGCCCGCATAACGAAAAAAAAAAAAAAAAAAAAAAGATAGTGTAGTTTTAATGTAAATATAGAATATATATCAAATAGTCCAGAATTAGGTCCCTCTAATATCATCTATTGATTTTCAACAGTCACCAAAGCAATTCAAAATATAGTCTTTTCAACAAATTGTCCTGGAAAAATTGGATAACTATACACACAAAAAATGAATTTTCATTCTTACTTTATAAGACATACAGAAATTAATTTGGATAATAAACCTAAATGTAAGAATCACACATATAAAACTCATAGGAGAGAATCTTTGTGATCCTAGGTTGAGCAAAGACACCTTATCTAGGACACAAAAAGCAATAGATAATAAAGAAAATAATTATAAATTAGATGTAATTAAAATTTTAAAATTACTCTTCAAAAGACATTGTGAGGAGAATCAAAAGGTAAGCCGCCGATTTTAATATTTGCAGAACATGTATCTATCTGATAAAGGATTTGTATTCAAAATATATAAAGAATTCTTAACAATCAATAACAAGAAAAAAATAACCTGATTAAAAGCAATAATTTTGAAGAAACACTTCACCAAGGAAATACAGGAATAGCACATAAGCATATAAAAAGATGCTCAGAGTCATTAGTCATTAGAAAAATGCAAGGTAAAACAAAGAGACTGACAACACCAGCTTTGGAAAGGGTATAGACCAACTGGACCCTTCATACACTGCTGCTGGAGGAAAACGTTTTGGAAGTTTCTCATTGACACACACTTACCATATAAACCAGCAATTACACCTCTAGCTATTTGCCCAAAAGCAATGAAAACATATATACACACTAATATTTGTGCTTGAATGTTCACAGTAGTTTTATTTATAATAGCCAAAAACTGGGCAGCATCCAAATGTCCATCAGATAATAAATGGATAACCAAATTGTGGTATATCCATACAATGGAATAATATTTGACAATAAAAAGAAATGAAGTATTAAGAAAGAGAAAGAAAAAGAAATAAACTATTAGTACATGTAACAACTTGAATGAATCTCAAGGACATTTTGCTGAGTGAAAAGAAAGCCAGCTACAAAAGATTACAAGCTGTATGATTTAATTTACTGAATTGCTAGAAAACGTAATACCAATAGAAATAGAAAGCAGATCTATGGTTTCTAAAGGCCAGGAGTATGAGAAGGAGATTGATTGCAAAAGGACACAAGGAAAACTTTTATAGTAATATAAATATGATTGTGCTGATGGCTATATTAACTATGCATATTTATCAAAAATCATAAAATGCACACTTAAAATTGGTGAATTTTATTATATGTAAGTTATAGCTCAATAAAGCTGATTTAAAATAAGTAGTTTAAAATGTTTTGATTGTGAAAAGATAATCAGGATATAGAATTAAGTGCCAAAATCATTATGGAACAATATGTGCAAAATGATCTTTTTACTTAAAAAAATCTATATGTATATATATGTACCTTTCTAGAAGAATAAACAAGTAACAAGTATACACTTCTGGGACAAACAAGTAGCTTTTGAGGGTGGGGAAGGGAACCTTTAAAATTTTTTATCTCATTCTCTTCTGTACTTGTTGAATTTCTTGTTACCATGGGCATGCATTACTTTAATGATAAAAAGTATAAATTAATGAAAAATCAATAATAAGTGACTGGTTTGAGTACTAAGACCATATTTTTTCATTAAAAATCAGGATATAGGGACTAAGTACATGGTGTGAAGCAGAGATTTTCCCAACAGAAATAGCTGGTAATCATGAATTTGAATTATAGTTACATGTATAAATATATTTATTTTCATGGTATTATACTTATTTTTATGAGAGTAAATTACGATTTCTATAATTTAGACACTCTCTTGGCACACGCTTGGATGCTGCAAAAGCAAGAATGGTGATCATTGATTTGTGACAAGTCAATCTCTCACCATAATAATGCCCATTAAGTTTTGGCTTAATATACTAGTAACCTATCATTTTTGTATAAAGACATATTCAAGAATAAAAGAAAAAGAAGCACTTGTACTATAATTCTGATCATGAATGACAGCACTCTGTTGTGAGATGTACTAATTATCTCATTCAAAATATGGCCTCTAAATCAGCATTTCCAAGAGACTATTCCATGACCACATAAATCTGGGAAACACAATGAACAAAATTCAACAAGAGACATTAGGGATTTTAATAGACCTGTAAACACTGAGAATTTTCAAAAGAAGTATATGAATTTCAGAGTTTTTCATACTTTTTTGACCTCTGAACCTCTCACTGGCCAATAATTTAAAAGTTAGCCTTTTGCAAAGTATATTTTTAGTAAATACTGCTCTAAAATTAGCTGTTGAACACTGGAGAAATTAAAGAGTTGAACAATGGTTATTGACTTTTTCCAGGTAGGACAAATTATTCTCTCCTCTGCTCTCCAGAAACATTGTGGTCATAGGTCAGCTTTACTACTTATCACCTTGTAAACAAGATGCAGTGGAAAGAGCATGGTCTTTGCCATCAAATAAATCTGGGTTTTATTCTTGCTTCCATCAGCAGATTCATTTGATGGCTCTTTGAGCCTCAGTTTCTTCATTTGTAAAAGGGGAATGTAATGCTGACAATGCAAGAATATAATGACATATTACAAACACCTATCATTGTACCTAGACATGGTTATTTTTTGCAAATAAAGATTCTCCTTACTTTACAGCTCATTGCTTCACTAGACGGTAGATTCCTTAAAGCAGGTAACAGGTCTCTAATATATTCATCTAGGTCTCTATTATAGTCGTTGGCACAGCTGGGGCCAAACATACATTAATTGGTTTGATGTAAATCGACCTTAAGGGCCAGGTTAAAGACATGTGACAGCACCCAAATTTCAGTCTTTCATTTTTCTCCACTTCTGTCTTCTCTTTCTTTCTTTTTTCTGTCTCCATATTCTTTTTTCTTCTTTGTTTCTGCCTCTTTCTTTTTATTTTCTTCCTTTTTCTTTTCTATTCTGCCATCAACTTTTCTCTCCAATATTTTTTTCTGGACTGGACTTTGTTGAATAACTAATCTTTCCTTTTCTTTAAGAGCAGACAAAAATAAATGTTTTATAGTTTGTGTGTGTGTGTGTAAAAATAAACAAAACTAAATAAGGTTTTTCAGTTCATTTGATTTATTCTTGTTTATTTTCTGTGTGACACTTAATAAACGTGAAATCTTCTGGAAAAGAGTGGCTCAAATAGAACAAAGGATCCTCATCCTGGTTATACAATGTGAATATTAAACTAACTGTGCTGATATTTTCCTCATGATGACTGGCAACTTTAGCAAGGAGTCAAAACAAACAGTATGCCTAGAAGACACAAATCTACTTAGAGTAAGAAGATCTGAATACTCTTCTTTTTGAAATTCTATTTTTCTCCTCTTTACCAGAAGAATAGATTCTGCAGACCTCAAAGAGAGGAGAGGTCCAAATAATTCTAATGGGAATTGTTATTTCCCTGGTCTCTTGTCTGATGACCATGGCTTTAGATGATTAGTAACTCAATGGGAAATTCATTAGTTTTGGATCACAGCCCAATTCCCAGAAACATTTTATTTTCACCTTCGCACCTTTTGAGAAAATTTTGCTCTTAGGTGCCTGGGTTTTGGATCTGAGTGAAACTGTCATATCTTAATTATATTCAAAGCTACCCTCTTGACTTTTATTTCAGCTGTGACATTAGCCTTCACACTTGGATTGGCTTGAATTCTTCTGGCTTGAGAGTGAGAATTTTATATGTTTTCTTTTCATCTGCAGACATCTGTATTCTGTTTAACTCAGGATTGTAAAACTCATGAAGCAGGAAAGACTCGAGTACATTGTGATCACTGTGGGACTTGTTCCTTCCAGGCCAAAAGCTACAAAAATCCTCTTACTAGTGCTTTTTAAAAATATCCTCATAATAAAGACCAAGGACAGAGAACATCAAATTATTATAATTATAGTTTTTAAAACCCCTTCTCTTTAAATATAAATGTTTTACTCATTATTCCTTACTTTGTCCATATCAGCTGTATAAACTGAATTATTTAGAAAAAATATATGTATAATTTACAGTAATGTCGAATTTTCTTTGGTGCTGAAGAGACACACACATATTACTTCTTAACAACTCTGATGTATTTACTGAATGTTTTTTTAAATGTGGAAGAATCAGTTACATAACCTGTATAGAGTTTTCTAATCCATAATGTACATTTGTATATGTTACCGCACATGATTCTCATTGCAATTCTATAGAGGAGGAAATGGGTATTATAAATAAAATATATGAGACTAAGAGATTAAATGGCTTGCTAAGGCTGCATATTAGTGATGAGTTAGGATGAGAATAGATTCTTTGGTGCCTTCTTAACTACTGTATCTACAACTTCATACTGCCTCTTAAAAATATGGTCACTAGCTTGAGGGAATAAAAACTTAAAAGATAAATAAAATAATACAAAATAAAAATCTAAGAGAAACCATAATACTCCATTTTAGCTCAATTAATGAGGTGTTTCAGTCCATTAAACTTGACTTGTGCTTCCAATTTTTGCCCAAGAATTTTTTCATTAAATTGGGTATTTGACATCTTCATTGGTCCATGCCCTGTAGAAACAGCTATAAAAACCATCTTAAACAGCATTAGTAAGTAGTAATCATGTGTTCTAACATTAGCAGGAGATCCTGCTGTTCTCCAAGCTGATCACATTCCAACTGGAGCTGTCTAGTGAATTCAGTGGATAAACTAATGGAGGACCAGGAGAGTGGCCATACTGAAATATCATGGTTTTAATAAACAACTGAAGAATCTAGGGACACACTAGAAGTGTGTCTACTTTGGGGAAAAACGGCTCTAGAGGACATGAGTATCACCTTACATTTTTGAGTGAGCATCCTGTGCAAGAGAACATAGATTTAGCCACATACTCTCCATGTTTGAAAAGCAGTGATAAACAGCACTTTGAATATTGGCAGAAAAGATAGGAAATATAAGATTTGTATATACTAATATCCATATTATTTTTCAAAATTATTCTCTACAGTAAGTATCTTACATTTTGTAATGGTCTTGAATTATTCAATAGTCATTGGAACTTCTGGGCTTTTCAAAAACCATTCAAAATATTCCATCATTAAATTTCATTTTCATGGAAAGATAATGCCAGAAATGCAAAATGCTTTTTTCTATAAATAACCTGTAGTCCAAAAGAAGACATACATAAACTGCAGTTTGGACTGAATAAAGAATTGGGATTTCTTGGAAACCGGCCAATGCACAATGAGATGCTAAATATTCTGGGTTGCTTTGATATACTTTGATGAGTCAACAGAGCTCCTCACAATGGATTCTGAAAGTTCACAATGAATTCTTATAGCTGACTCTTGCAACCTTAAGAGTGAGTTCTTTTCCATGATAGGTTTCTTTGTTAAAGGGGTCTGGCAGGTAAGTCTCAGCCTTGAGAACCTGAGCATTTGTGGATTTCCAGTGATGATAAACTACTCAGGGGACAATGTGCACGAGGAATTTTGTGTTTGTTTTATTCTTGGATAAGAACTCCAAACTGATTGGATGAGAATTATCTGGGAAAGAATAAGGCAGATATGAAGGACATGATGGAGATGTGATGAAGTCCAGGGATTATCAGAGTGCTGGTCCTTCACAGGCACTTGATAAATATTTATTGAATTAATAAATGTATAACTGAGTGAATGAATGAGCCATGCCTTCTCAAACTAGAGAAAGAAACTTTAGAAAAGGAAACTTTAAAGTTTGAAGGAAACTTTATAGAAAAGGGATAAGATGAGAGACTTTATGACCAGGGAAATGTAACTTTTGAGAGTTTAGCTAAGCTACCCCATGTTACTGCTGCTTCAATATCCATTTTGGTTAAAGAAGATGTGGCACATATATACAATGGAATATTACTCAGCCATAAAAAGAAACAAAATTGAGTTATTTGTAGTGAGGTGGATGGATCTAGAGTCTGTCATACAGAGTGAAGTAAGTCAGAAAGAGGAAAAAAAATACCGTATGTTAACACATATATATGGAATCTAAAAAAAAAAAAGGGTTCTGAAGAACCTAGGGGTAGGACAGGCATAAAGATGCAGATGCAGAGAATGGACTTGAGGACATGGGGAGGGGGAAGGGTAAGCTGGGACAAAGTGAGAGAGTGGCATGGACATATATACACTACCAAATGTAATATAGCTAGCTAGTGGGAAGCAACCACATAGCACAGGGAGATCAGCTCGGTACTTTGTGACCACCTAGAGGGGTGGGCTAGGGAGGGTGGGAGGGAGACGCAAGAGGGAGGAGATATGGGGTTATATGTATATGTATGGCTGATTCACTTTGTTATAAAGCAGAAGTTAACACACCATTGCAAAGCAATTTTACTCCAATAAAAGATGTTAAAAAAAATATATCCATTTTGTTTGGCCAAGAGCACTACAAGGGCCTGAAGTTGAAACTAGCCACCTCATGCAAGTTCATGCCCTAAACAACAGCCCTCGGAGTCACGTGCAAATTTGAGTGCCTGATATGACTCTCCTAACAGCCCTGTGATTAACAGTCTCCTCCACCTGCCAGGGCCTTCCCCTTGTGTGCCATTTGATAAGGCCCCAAACCCCTGCTCTTTTTGGTTGGAACTGACCAATTTGGCCTTAGCCTGGGAACCCAAAAGCGCTACACCCATGAACCCAAATAAAGGCATGAGCTCAGGTCCAGCCTCCATTTCTGCCTGCACTCTGACGCGACCTTTATATGTGGCCCTTCAGGAAGAGTCCTGTACTTCCTCCAGGGCTTGGAGTAATGAACTGCTTTACTTCAGTTTCTCTTGTGGTCTTTGTTGAACTAAGGCTAGTCATTTGTCATCCTATGCTCCACTTAACAAATGTTAATCTAACAAAGTCATAATAGTAACCTTATTTGACCACTCTAAGGGTTTTACAGCTTTGGAAAGAATTTAAATGTCCCTAATTAGGACAGCACTTTTCTAGGCCAGAGGTGGCAATGCTGAATATTGTAGAACATTGTCTGTAGGCAAAGGGACCAGTGGATATGGCAGAGCAAAGATGAACTTGGGTGGAAACTGAGCAAAATCTAGAACATGGACAAATGTCAGAATTATATATCTACTGTGAACAATTCTCTTATCAATATAGAGTCCATCCAAGTCTTACTTCAACTTCCTTTCAAGGTTCACATCCTACTGATTTCTCTCAATGAACTCTTGTTTACCTTAGATTATTTGTTCTTTCTCCAAACTGCATATAAATATAAATGCTATTCCTTCTAATTGTGATACACTTCTTACACTTCTTTTCCCATCTGGAAAACTCCTACTCATTCCTTAGGGCCAAATTCAAATGTTGTCTTCAATGTTACTTTCATTCTTCTTCCTGATCCTCCATCAGAAATATTGTTTTCCTCCAATATAGTTCCCACTGTGACCTTAGTAAACTAACCATGTTGTTTTATGATCATTTATTCACATCCTTTCCTACTAGATTAAGAATTATTTGAGAGTCTTTGTGTCATATTCACAGAATCCTTGGCATCTATCATAATGCTTGGCATAGAGTAAGTCTGGTAAATAAATGAATGGATGGTTTGAAGGAGAGATGATGAATACATACCTTTGAATCACTCTTATGCACTCTTATGTCACTCATTAATTCATTCAGTCAAGCATACATTTAGTCAGAAAAAAAATGTGTATTGAATACCTCCTGTGTTATTGCCAGAAGTATTATTTACATCATTAGATTGAGAGGATTGATTTTTTTCCAACATTCAATATCCACCATTCTCCTCCTGACCATCCTGACATTGTGAGCTGTTCAGTCTCCCAGTCCACAGTAACTAAGAGCTGTCTCCCATACTGTTTACCCTGGAGGCTATTGCTGCTGCACAGCTTAGTAGCTGAGTTCTCTAGGGAATCTGTTTCCAGATTTGATTTATGCCTGTGTGCAACCCTGTAGCCATTTGGAGGTAAGGTCAATAGTTCTGTGAGGGTTTCTGCTCTTTGATGCTGTGGAGAGCCAGCTTACGAGCAACATGGCAAACCGGGTCTAATATAAACTAATAAAGCTAGCATATATTTCCCTGGTAGTCACCTTAGCCACTGTTCTCCATTTATTTGAACTAAGACGCCTCCTGCTAGCCTAATGTGGCTCAGAGGAGAGGGCACTGCCTTCTAGAAATGAAAGAATGGGGGCAGAGTGAAGAGTACAAAGCGCTCTGTGAATGCACTTCATAACGATGTAAACAGATCTCAACCAAACAGCACAGTAACCCTCTGCAATAGGGACAATGGTCCCCTGCTTACAGAAAAGGAAAATGAGGTACAGAGATACTGACAAGTTAGATCCACAGCCAGTAAGTGATAGTCAGATCAGGTTGATTTCAAAGTCCAAGAGTGCACCATTTTTTTCTGTCCAAACCACCTATCATTCCAGGAAAGCAGATTTCAACTCAGTATAAAGCAAGACTTTCTAAAACTTAGAGCTATCAAATGAATAAATGTCTTTAAAATTTAGGGAACTCATTAAGCAGAATTCACCCAGAGGTCAGAGGAACATGAGAGAATAAAACTGTCAAGGAAGTCGGAAAATAAATTACTCTCTTTGTCAAGTTGCTATTTTACAGATTCCCCTCTTTGTTAAAACTCTATGATTATTTACCGATTACAGAAATATAGACACACATATATATACATGGATACACAGGAGGTCCTCATAGTGATGAGGTAAAGAATGACCAGTTTAAAACTATATGTGTCCCAAATGCAAGTGTACATAATAATTACAATACTACTACTATTAATACTACTACAACTAGGAGTGGAACTTCTAAACTATGCCAGGAGATGTTCTTAACACATTTCATACATTATCTCATTTAATGGGCATAATAATCTCTGCCTTACAGAGATGTTATAAGAATTAAATTAATATATATAAACTGCTTAGAACAGTGGCTGACATATAGTAAGTGTTGAACAAACATTAATTGTTCTTACTACTACTATTAACCCCTTGCACCAAGGAATATAATAGAACACCAATAAACCACATATACTGGAGACTATAAATTCAGTAAGGAAGTAGGGAAAAAGAAGAGAAAAGAGAGGAGTGAGCAAGGTGGCTTACTATTTATTACAATGTGGGTAAAGGAAAATTGGTGTTTTTAAAGCACTATTTGTCATAATCCAGAGTAAATAACTTAGGCAAGTGTCTTAATCTTGTGAAGCTTTGATTTCCTCATCCTTAAAAGGGGAATGATTATAGCCCTTACCTCACAGAGTTGTTTTGAAGATTATATAATATCATGCACCCAAAGCACAAATTCTAGTCCTTGGTAAAAGGATGCCTTAAAAAATTTCCCAAGTATTTACAATAATTGAGATTCACAAATTAACATAAAACACAGGATATTTTCTTTGTTCTGCCTCCTTTCCCTCCTACATACCATTCTATTGAATCTTATACAGCTTATCAGAAAAAAAGAAAAAAGAAAATGAAGGTATGTGTCATTCCAAAATAAACTTTCAGGATTTCCCTGGAGGCCCAGTGGTTAGGACTCACACTTTCACTGGTGAGGGCGCAGTTTCAGTCCTTGGTCAGGGAACTAAGATCCCGCAAGACACGTGGTGTGGACAAACACACACACACACACACACAAAATAAACTTTCATGATTCTACCAAAAATATAATTTTATAAGAATTCATTGAGCAGTTATTATGCTATGACAGTAGTTGTGAGGGTCACAGGAGTATATGAAAAAACATAGCATGGGAAAGGCATAGTATGATGTAGTTGGAAGTACCTGGCTTGGAATCCCATATATACCATTGTACTATCTATGTGATTTCAGGCCAGTGTTTTAACTACTCTGGGCCTGTTTTTCCCATCCATAAAAATGGGAATGATAGGGACTTCCCTGGTGGCGCAGTAGTTGAGAGTCCGCCTGCCGATGCAGGGGACATGGGTTCGTGCCCCGGTCCGGGAAGATCCCACATGCCGCGGAGTGGCTGGGCCCGTGAGCCATGGCCGCTGAGCCTGTGCGTACGGAGCCTGTGCTCCGCAACGGGAGAGGCCACAACAGTGAGAGGCCCGCGTACCGCAAAAAAAAAAAAAAAAAAAAAAAAAAGAAGGACTAGAATGAGGCAGTGTGGTCTAGTAGGAAAAAACCCAAGAGACTAAGAAATAAGAAATCTGCCATTTGATAAACTTGAGTAAATTCTCTTCTCTAGGCTTCATTCTTTGTCTGGAATATGAGCACATTGGACCAGTATGTATTTAAGACGTCTTCAAATTCTGTGGGTCAAAACAAAACATGTGACAGTATTGACAATTCAACTTCCTTTTTCTTTTAATTCCTTTTAGTGTATTTAGTAATCTGTAGTTAGAATGATATATTGTGATATATATAAATGATATATATATATAAATGATATATTGTGGCTCACGGCCCCAGCCGCTCTGCGGCATGTGGGATCTTCCGGGACCGGGGCACGAACCCGTGTCCCTGCATCGGCAGGCGGACTCTCAACCACTGCGCCACCAGGGAAGCCCTCTAGTCCTTCTTTATACTCACCCCTCACTCTGCTCGTTTTCTCTCTGCCTCTTCATGTCACACACACACACACACACACACACACACACACACAAGTACTTGCTTTAAGTGAATTTTATTTTTGTCTCTTTATTCAAGATTTGTTCATGAATTCAGGGAAAATAATCCCTCTATATTGCCCATCATAATATAGGGCACATAGAATATTTTTAATAAATATGTATTTGAAGACTGATTTCCTTTGATGAAATTAGTATAGGGTTTCTAAAGATAAGATTTTTGAGATCTGAAGGGAGGGAA
>NW_006785581.1:3255548-3267776 GCF_000442215.2 Lipotes vexillifer | reverse complement strand
GAGTAGAGGCCATTTAAATTGATGAAAATTCAGCTACATCCTCATAAAAAGTATTTATACTACACTTACCATATTAGGCCCTAGGAATACAATAGTTAACAGAAACTTACACTGTCCCTGTTCTCACAGAAACCTGTGTGTAGTAGGAGAGGCAGGCGTTAATTACTTAAATAGTTTGTACTAGCAATGTATAATTATACACTGAAAAAAATCTTCTGAAGTAAATGAACATGGTTCTTTGAAAGCATATAATAAAAGAATCTTTCACTAGGAAGTGTTGCTTGAGTTTGAGGTCTGAAGGATAAATAAGAATTAGGGGATGACAGGAATGAGTATAACATGATGAATGAAAGCTCAGGGAGACTATCTGATTAGAGTGATGGGTACCTGGTGGTGAGGAAAGGGGTGTGGGAAGAATGATACTGGAAATAAGGATGGACAGATGGATGGGAAGGAGGCCAGATTACGAAGGACCGTGAAGATAAATGGAAAATGTTAGCAAAAATAGGAGCCATTAAATAATAGTGAAAATAAAGGTAATAGAAGATGTATGTGTATATATAGTTATATGATAAATAATATTTATGTAATAAATAACCAGATTAAAAAATGGACATTATCTTCTTTAACTTAATTATCTCCATGTTTACAGTTGAGAAAACAGGCTCAGAGATGCAAGATATGTTCCTGGAATACGCCAATTGATAAGTGCTGACTTCAACGCATGCCGGTCTGCATTACAGTAAAGTTTTTCCAGAAGAGGACTGAAGTGATGACAGCTGATGATGGCTTATAGAATGCACTGGAGTAACTAGAGCCAAGGCCTGTTTCTGAATCCAAATGTGAAGAAATCTGGGCCTTAGACCAGAGTATTGGTCATGGGAATGGAGAAATAGGGTCAAAGTAGGGGAGAAAACCAAAACCAAAAAACAGATGACTGGGTAGATTGGGGAATGAAGACAAAAAGTTAGTTAACTATAACTTCACTATACTGAATTTTGATGATCTGGAAATAGAAGGTACCATTGTCTCTAGAGGAAAATTTTGATACGAAGCTATTTTTCAAAGAGGGAAGTGTTAAATTAGGTAAAGGAAAGTCTGTTGAAATTAGACAGGGCTAGTAAGACTATAAAACTGATTTTAAAAACTAAGTTAGTAACTCAAGGTTCAAATTTGTCTGAAATGGGCTTTCAAATATTCATCAGTATTTATGACTAAATGTCAAATGTATCCAACTAACACATATGTTAAAATGCACACTACACATCTTACTTTTGACTAACGAGATTTCAAATGCATCCTGATTCACTCCCGTTTACAGAAGGAAATTAAAAAATTGATTGGTTACTTCCTTCACTGCCTGTGGACACCTTGATTGACCAGCTGCCAGTGGCTAGGCAACCGGGCGGAGAATCTTTGGAACAAGTAGCAGACTTCATCACAGCAGGAGCCGTGAGGCAAGAAGCTCTGGGATCAATTAAAATGCCAGGCTTTTCCAGGCTAGTTTCCAGCGCATCTGTGCATGATTCCACATAAATTTAGGGAATTAGAGATCAGACAAAGGTAAACATTTCTGTGCTTTGCTTAGCATTGATTTAGAATGAGAGGATGAAATATGCTACAGTCATTCAGCTTGGAGGGGGGTTACACCTTCAGCTGATTTTTTCTCCCTCAATTGCTTTATTATTTTAGGTATGTTGTAATCCAAGGCTGCTTAAATCATCTGTGTGTTTCTTTGAGGAGGGGAAGAGAAAAAGAAACAAAGGAAAAACCAGTTCTTAGTTTCATAGACTAAACAGTAGAATATGACTCATTCTTGAAATTCATAGTCACACCTCTGAAAGAAAAAAATTATTAATGCTCTTTATTTTCCAGGTATTTGGTCTCCTGACCTTGGCTTAGATAAAAAGCTCATTTATGTCCCCACAGAGAAGGAAAGACATTTTCTCTTTAAGTGTCTATAAAAGTCTGACATTTAGAAACTTCTCCACTTCTATTTTTTATTTTCTTATTTTATCTATCCCTTAGAGTCCATAGTTACGGCTGTTTCCCTAGGCAGAAGGTGTTGTATTGCCTGTGTGCTGGGGAGGGGTTGAACTTCCACAGACTCCTCTATACCTGGGCTGAGGTAAGGGGTTGGAGGTGAATCTCTGAGGTAGAGACATCAAGACAAAAACAGTTCACAGAGATGGAGAAAGTGCAGACAAGAAACTGGAAGACAAAGACTAGGCAAATACCATGAAGTGCAAACGATAATCTTTTAAATCCTATAGAAAAATACAGTCACAGACATAGCACAGGTTTACATTTTTATTAAACAATAGAAAAAGCAGAAAAACATCAGCTTTGTTTCACTAAGCATAATACTCTCGAGGTCCAACCATATTGTTGCAAAGGACAGAATTTCATTCTTTTTCATGGCTGAGTAATATTCCATTGTATGTATGTATTTGTGTGTGTGTGTGTGTATATATATATATATATATATATATACATATATATATATATCAATCTTCTTTATCCATTCATCTGTTGATGAACACTTAGGTTGCTCCCATAGTTTGGGTATTGTAAATAATGCAGGTGGAGAAAGACAAATACTTTATGTTATCACTTATACATGGATTCTAAAATATAAAAAAACAAATGTATATAACACAATAGGCATAGACTCACAGATATAGAGAACAAACCAGTGGAGAGAGGGAAGGGGGGAGGGGTGAGATAAGGGTATGGGATTAAGATATACAAACTACTGTGTATAAAATAAATAAGCAACAAGGATATATGGTACAGCACAAGGAAATATAGCCATTATTTTGTAATAACTTTAAATAGAGTATAAGCTATAAAAATACTGAGTCACTACATTGTACACCTGAAAATAATATAATATTGTAAATCAACTATACTTCAATGAAAAAAGAAATGAAAAGAAAGCCATCAGCTTTGGCTACATATTTAATGTGGAATTAGACATGGGGCTTTGAGGTAAGTTCTCTGTGAACTTGACCAACTCATTATCTTCTAGCCCCTACACCAGTAACAAGTTTTAGAAAAGAAAATGTCCAAAGTTCTTTTCATATTTATAGTTTTTAAATTCTATGAATTATTTTTTTGCAGGGACCTATATTTTTATTTCTCTTAGGTAAACATCAAGGAGTAGAATCACTGAGTCATACCGTACAAATACATTTAACTTTGTAAAGTTTGCCATACTGTTTTCCCAAAGTGGCTAAAATTTTTGTCTCCACACCAGCAATGAATGAGTTTTACTTTCCCCACAAACTCAACAACAGTTGGTAATGTCCGTATTTTAAAATTTTACTTATTCTGGTCTGTATGCAGTGGTATCACATTTTGGGTTTAATCTACATTTATCTGATGACTACTGATGTTGAACATCTTTTTTGTAAAAGTGATTTTTTGATCACTTTATGAGTTAATTTTAAAAATTTAGGTACAAAAATAAGTTTGTTTAGAATGAGAAAAGAAATCACACAAATTGCAAGTCTGTAACAGCTTAACAGGTACTACAGTTTTAGAAATAGTAAATCATTCTAGTGATTTGAACCATTTATCATTATGAGGTGACTCACTTTAATATAATGCTTTCTGTCTGAAAGTCTACTTGTCTACACCTATTTTCTTTTTCCATGGTATGTTTTTTCTCATTCTTTTACTTTCAACCTTTTGTTTTCAATATTATTCTTATAAACAGCCTATAATGGGTAAATTCTATGTGAAAAATCTTTGTCTTTTACTGGAGCACTTAAGGTTTTAGAAAAGCAAGGAAGGAAATGAGTATTTGTTGAGCAACTAGGGCTGGGCTCAAAGCTGTACACCTATTTTATTTTTTAATTCTTACAACAACCCTGAGAGGAAGATACTGTCTATTCTGCAAGTGAGGAGCCTGATGTTCCCTAACATGCCAAAGGTTCCATAGTGATGAATGACAAAGCTCCTGTTTTTCTGACTCTCAAGCCCATATTCTTTCTGGCTGATCACACATAATTCTCTCACTCTCAAGAAATCTTATACAATGAGAATTATCTGCCTAAAGTTAGACTTAAATCAATCATTCATTCTGTATGTAATTTAGGCATAATTATAGTATAATGTAAATCTATAATGACCACTTCCAGGAGAAAACATAAGCTTAAGAAAATTTCAGTTTACCTCTCTCCTGCCATTTGGTCTCAACAAAGACCATAAGAGAAATGGTAATCTCCCAACAGAACACAATATGTGAAAAAGTTAAGACTTGGACTCTTGAGTCTAATGTTCCAGCTCTAGGTACCTTCAGAGTAATGTCATACAGCTCTTGCCGAAGTCCACAGTGAAATGTTTTAACAAGAGAGCAAGTGGAGGTTTAAAACTCAAGCAACTTGTCGAAGGGTATTTTAATTTTCTGTCATACATAAGTGCCTGTAACTAATGCTGCTTATATGCAGTTGGCATATTTATGACTTGAGTTCCTTTCTTATATCCACTCTTCACTTTTTTTCCTATGTATTAGCAGTGCTCAGACACATGTGCGAACTAACTGCAATTCAGTGGAAGCTGAAAAATTGTTCAAAGAGATATCAATAAAAGAATAATTTCCAAATAGCAGTGATTACTTCTGCCACATTCTTTGTGATGATATAAATCTAATTTAGGAAATTCTTCATTAGCTTAGAAAAATTCTGCTTCCTCCTTAAAGGAATTGTTTTGGTTTTTATTGTTTTTTTTTTTTGTTTTTTTTTGCCGTACGCGGGCCTCTCACTGTTGTGGCCTCCCCCGCCATGGAGCACAGGCTCCGGATGCGCAGGCTCAGCGGCCATGGCTCACGGGCCATGAGATCTTCCCGGACCGGGGCACGAACCCGTGTCCCCTGCATCGGCAGGCGGACTCTCAACCACTGCGCCACAAGGGAAGCCCTTTATTGTTTTTTTAAATAAGGGAGTTTCTCAATAATATGACTCTAAATGGTAAATGATTATAGATTGTGAATTTAGTAGGATATAAATGAACTGACTGTAACAGCATTAACCACTGAGTTTTCAATGATTATCTAGGGAAAGCTCATTGCAGTTGTAGCTAATTTTGCACAAAGTGAATATTCAAAAATATGTAAGAGGGGACTTCTGATTTTGGCAAACATAAATAACTGACCTAACACAGGCTCTTCTCTTCAAAAACACATAGTAGTGCTAGATAAAATTTAACAAAAATAAGTAAATAAAATAAATAAATAGCTGAACTCAGAAAAATTAATAGAGATCCTAGATTCCAGAAAATATAAGGGAACTCATAGTGAAAAATGTAAACAACTGCATTAATCCTGCAATATCCTGGGAAAAAGGAAACCCTAATATAGGTTCTGTAATCTAGGGGTCTAGGTTTTATTCCTTACCTAAAAGTAGAAGAACCAGTGACTTAAACCTGGAACGGAGGCCCTTCATAAAGCTAGGACGCATTTAGAGCAGCCTCCTTCAATGCATGTGGAAATAAAAAAATCTCAGCACAGAAAAAGCAAGGAAGGTTGACTCTGAGTGGGGAAAAAAAGTTCCATTAGAAAACAAAATTTTGGTTAAAAGAAATTTAGGACAAAGTGTAATCGTTCAATATACATCTCGTACAAGTTCCTAAATAAGTTAATGAAAAGAATTGAGGAAAATTAATATTTGAACAAATAATGATTGAGAATATCTCATAATTTTTTCTTTTTAGCTGCATGGCATGTGGGATCTTAGTTCCCAAACCAGGGATCTAACCTGCACCCCCCGCATTGGGAGTGCGGAGTCTTAACCCCTGGACCGCCAGGGAAGTCCTGAGAATATTTCATAATTGATGAGAAACAAAATCCTTATATTGACGAACCCTTATATCAGGACTGAACTAGGGCAAATACAAACAAATTCCCACATAAACATAGTATCATGAAAGGACAGAACACCAAATTCAAAGAATACATCATAGAAGCAATCAAAGAGAAAAACAAATTAGTTAAAAAGGAATGACAATTAGATTTTTCAGCAGCAAGAATACAAGTCATAAAACAATGGAATGATATCCTCAATAAAATGAGATATTAAGATGCCTGTCAAAATCGCTGAATCAATCCAACATCAAATTATTAAGGATTATATCCTTATAATCATTTCAATAAATTCAAAATTTTATCTTTGAAAAGACTTAATAAAATAGATAAATCTTTATCCAGATAGTAGTAGGAGGAGTAGTAATAGGTGTAGTAATAGTAGAAATCAAAGAAGAAGAAAAAGCGGAAAGGGCCCATACTATAAACAATGATATGAACTAAAAAGCTATTAATGAAATATAATTAGAAATTGATGAATTTGAAAAATTAAGCAAGTTTTTAGAAAGTTTTTTATCAAACTTGGCTCCAGAAAGAAATAGCAAAATCAAATGGGCCTCTAAATTATTAAATAAACTAAATCAGTAATCAGAAGTCCACACACAAAAAAGTTACCAGGCCATATAGTTGCAGAAGTAAATTTTAGAAAAAACTTTCAAACAACTGATAGCTGCTACTTCATACTTTGTACTGTTACAAAAAATATAACTGAAACAAAACAAAATGAAGAAAACTTCATTTTATGAACTTGCATACACTTGGTACTAAATCTGAAAAGTGTGAGAAAAAATACATGAGCCAATTTTATATATAAGATCACGCCTAATTCTAGTAAGTAAATAGCTATGTATTAAAAAAAATACATCATTCATAATGATGAAGTTTTGAAGTCCCTTTAGAGTCAGTAACTAAAAATGATGGCTGCTTTGCTGCTTCTTCCAAAGTTGTAATGGTAATCCTATCTAGTGCAATAAAGAAAGGAACAAAAAAAAAAAAAAAAAAAAAAAAAAAAAAAAAGAAGAAGAAAGAGACAGGAGATAATTGGAAATGGAGAAATAAATGAATATTCACAGGTGAGATGAGATTTTACATGAAAATTAGAATTCTCATGGAAATAATAAGGGAAATCATCAAGGTGGATAGCCAACAAATTAATAGAAAAAATCAGATTTTCCATAAACTAATAATAACCAATAAGATAGATATATAGATAGATAGATGGATACATAGATATCACTTCACAATAGCCTCAAAACTATGTTTTTTAAGAATTATCTATCAGTATAATACAAGATTTGATAAAGCCAATTATAAAATTTTATTTAAAAGCATAAAATGAGATCAAAATAAGTAGATATTCCGTGCACATGGATAAAAAGATTCAATATTCTAAATATGTACATTTTTTCTAAATTAACCTATAAATTCAATGCTATTCCAGTCAAATTCCAATAAAGTTTTTGAAAAACTGTAAATTACATATTTACATGGAAAAGCAACAAACCTGGAAAAGTCAAATTCAATCTGAGGCAGGAAGGCAGAATTATTCTATCAGACTATCAGCTATCAAGATGACTTGCAAGGTTGAGTAATTAAAACTTTAAACCTGTGTGGTATGGTCAGGGCCCATAAAGACATAAGTGTAATGAAATAGAGAATACAGAAATAGAATCCACACAAACACATTTAGACTGAATACTTTCCTCTGAACGTCACATAAAAAGCAAGAAATCTGCTCTTGCCACTTCTATTCAGCATTGCACTGACATCCTAGCCAGTGCCAACAATAAGGGGGAAAAAAGAAAAAAGGAAGGGAAAAAGGAAGGGGAGAAGCAAGGGAAGGAAAGAGGGGGAGGGAGGGAAGAAGGAAAGAAGGGCAAGTTATTAAAGCCATCCATATTATAGGAAAAAAGTATAAGTGTGTTTAATGAAATTAAGATTATTCTATATATAGAAAATATTAAGGACTTGTTTTAAGTATGTGAACTCATAAATGGGTTCAGCAAGATTGCAGGATATAAGACCAATATGTACATACTGTTTGTATTTCTATATACTAACAATGAACAATCTGAAAATGAAATTAGAAAACAATTTCACACAAAATAATATCAAAAAGAACAAAATGCTTAGGAATAAATTTAACAAAGGAAGTCAAAGACTTGCACACTGAAAACTATAAAACGGTTGAGAAAAAAATTGAAGACCTAAATAAATAAGAGGCATTTCACGTTCTTGGATTGGAAGACTCAATGTCACTAAGAAGAAAATTCTCTAAAGTGATCTGTAGATTCAACATAACCCCAATTAAAATCCCAGAAATAATTTTATAGGAATTGACTAACTGGCCTTAAAATTTATATGGGAATGCAATGGCCCTGAACAGCCATAACAATTACAAAAACTATGAACAAAGATGGAGGACTCATTCTACACAATTTCAAAACTTACTATAAAGCTGTAGTTATTAAGATAGTGTGGTTTTGCATAAAGATAAACATCTAGATCAATGGAACAGAACTGAGAATACAAAAATTAACCCTCACATTTACAATCAATTGATGTTCAACAGAAGCACCATGGCAATTCTACAGGGCAAATTCCTTTGGGATGATTGGATATTTACATGAAATGGAATGAATTTAGAACCTTACCTCACATCTTACACAACCTTAACTCAAAATAAATCATAGATCTACATGTAAGAGCTGAAACTGTACAGCTTCTAGTAGAAAACACAGGAGAACATTATGGGTTAAGGAAAGAGTTCTTAGGTAGGAAAGTGACAGCAAAATCATAAAAAGAAAATGTGTATATTGGACTTAATCAAATTTTAAACTTTTTATGCTTCAAAATATACCATTAAAAAGAAAATATGTTTTAAAAGGAAAAGATAAACTACCCACAGCACACAAATATTTGTAGATCATATATTGATAAAGGGCTTTTGTCTAGACTATTAGAGAACTCAAAAATATGAAAACACATAGCAATTTAAAATGGCCAAAGGCATGAGTAGATGTTTTTACTAAAGAAGATAAAGAAGCTAAATGGCTAATAAGCACATGAATATATGCTCAATATCATGAGTCATTAGGCAAATGCAAATTAAAACTACAATATGATAATACTTCACACTCACTAGAATATCTATAATCAGAAAGACAGGTAGCATCAACTGTTGGTGAGAAGGTGGAGAAAATGGAACTTTCAAATATTACTAATAAGAATATAAATATGGTTCAGTCAGTATGGAAAATAGTTTGGCAGCCCCTAAAAAGTTAAACATGACCTTGCTGAATTAGTTTGGTAGGGCTGCCATAAAAATATACCATAGACGAGACGTTTAAGCAACAGAAATTTATTTTCTCAGGTCTGAAGGCTGGGAGACCAAGATCAATGTGTGGCAGGTTTGGTTTCTTCCGATGCCTCTCACCTTGACTTGCAACTTGCTGCATTCTTACTGTGTCCTCACATGGCCTTTCCTCTGTGCACATGCATCCCTGGTGTTTCTTCCTCTTCTTATAAGGACACCAATCATATGAGATTAGAGCCCCATCCTTATCACCTCATTTAACTACATTTACTTCTTTAAAAGCCCAATCTCCACCTATTATCAGTTATAAATTTGGAGGGAACACAATTCAGTCCTCAATATTTACCATACAATCTAGCAATTACACTCCTACTTATCTACTGAAAAGAAATGAAAATACATGTTTACACAAAGACTTGTATGTGAATGTTTATAGCAGTGTCACTCATAACTGCCATACCATAAACATGAAACAATTCTAATATCCATGAACTGGTGAAAGGATAAACAACATGCAGTCTATCCATTCAAAGGAATAATGCTTAACAATAAAACAGGAACAAAGTGCTGACCCTGCCACAACATAAATGGACCTCTAAAACATTATGCTAAGTTAAAGCAGCCACTATTTTGCGATAACTTAAAATGAAGTATAGCTTATAAAAATATTGAATCACGGGCTTCCCTGGTGGCACAGTGGTTGAGAGTCTGCCTGCAGATGCAGGGGACATGGGTTCGTGCCCCGGTCTGGGAAGATCCCACATGCCGCGGAGCGGCTGGGCCCTTGAGCCACGGCCGCTGAGCCTGCGCGTCTGGAGCCTGTGCTCCGCAGCGGGAGGGGCCACAACAGTTAGAGGCCCGCGTACAAAAAAATATATATATATATTGAATCACTATGTTGTACACCTGAAACTAACACAATATTGTAAATCAACTATACTTCAATTTTTTTAAAAAGCATCCAGACACCAAAGACTATATTTTGTGTGATTACATTTACACGAAATATCCAGAAAAGGTAGAGCTATAGAGAAAAAAAATCAAACCAACTGTTGCCTGAGGCTAGGTGTGGAGCTGCGGATTAAACTGCAAAGGTACACAAGGGAACTTTTGGGAATGACAAAGATGTTCCAACACTGGATGGATTATGGTGATGGTTGCACAATTCTATAAATGTACTGACAGCCATTTAATTGTATACTTACAATGAGTAAATTTTATGTTATGTAAATTATACCTCAGTAAAGCTGTTTAGGGAAAAATTTAAGGAAAGAAATAGTGTAGGAATTCATGATAGAGTTGGCTCGTGAATCTTAACACTTTCTCCTTCCTCATTCCTTTTTGGAAATGACATGTTTATTTTACAAGTATTTAGTCATTAAAAAAGTACTTTGAAATGGGTTATTGACCATGAGACCTTGGTTTTCAGGAGAAGTCAAACATAGTCAGAGGTGACTTTCTACTATTTTGTTAATAGAAACATTTGTTATTTGGAATCATTTTTCAGCACTAGTTTTGATTCAAGATCACAAAACTAATTGCTTTCAAAACTTTAAAAGGATATTGTTAAGCATTATTCCCCTTCTGCCCCCAACGGCCAATTAGAAGCTAAATATAACACACAGTTCTCATTTTCATTAAAGACCAAGGCTACACTAAAAATCATACTACAGGTAAGATGTCAATTAGTTGTAAATTGCATTCATTTATGAATTTTTCTTTCAGACATTTTCCCTATGGGAAAAACAATAAACAATGGGTTTTTCTTTGTTTTTTGACTGATATTCTCATTTCAATTAGAATTTTTCAAGCAATGGTGGAAATGTTAATGACAGTATGATGCTTTCTCAAAGCTCAGTCTTCATGATCTTTTTGGACCTGGCCCCACTTCCCAAGCCGAAAGTCATTTCCAGCTTTATGCTAGGAACATTTAATTATAATTGTTGATTTTTACTGTGCCAAATAAATTTCATATAATTTGGATATACTCTTGCATCTAAAGCCAGTTGGTGTCTTAGGCCAAACCCTGAGCTGAATTAACTTACCATGAACTCTGTGACCCCAGAGTTCTATCAAACCATAACACCAGTGCCCAGTTTGCAAAATCAAAGTAAGGCATGCAGAAAGAATGCACTTCTGTGTCAGCTAATGAGGCATTATTTTCTAAAGTAAAAACCTCCTAGCAGACAGACATTTTAAAATAATTTCATTGTTATATTATATGTTTTAAAGTTCAAATTATAATTGCCATGGGACAACCAGAGGAATCAGAACTTTTTCTTTTTTAATGTCTCTAAATTGCATGGAAAAAATTCAGATTCCAAGTAATAGAGAAAGTTTAAAGAAAAACTAGATATGAAGTTGTTTAGTAAAACTTAAGTAGACTGAACTTAGACCTAGATTGATCTGGGTTTAGTTTCAGTGTTGCTTTTCATCAACTAGGTCACCTTAAGAAAATCATTTCAATCTGTAATCTTAGTTTCTTCATTGGTAGAAGGATGTGAGAATGCTAACTTTCCAGAATTTTTCTGAGGACTGAGTAAAATATCGTAGGGAGTTCTTAAACTGAGGTATTTGAACTACCTTCAGACTGATTGTGAAATCCTTAAAAACTACAGGAGAATCTTCACATATAGGGTGTTCCTAGTTTTCATCAGTTCTCAAAAGAGTTTGTGTGCTCAAAATTCCCTGAGATGGGCTACATAGGTACTTGGTAAATACAAGTTTGATGATAACTTTTGAGAATGTGTTTATGATATCAATAATCTCTTCCCTTTTCCTTTCTGGAACAAATGTTTAGATTAAAATTGCACACAGAATGAGATTCCATTCTGAAGCCTCTTTTATACCACTTGTGTAGATGTATTTAACAAACAATGAGAGGCAGTACAACTTGGTGGTCAAAAACGTGACCTGAGGACCCTTGACTGGGCTCCCCAGCTTACTTTGTTTGACCTTGGACAAGTCAGCTAACTCATGTGCTCCAGTTTCCTCATCTGTAAAATAAGGACAATAATAATAGCCACCTCATAGGTTATTCTGAGCAGGA